>NC_026155.1:2013843-2038240 GCF_000512975.1 Sesamum indicum
TCGCTTGGCCAAGAAGGCCTCCTGCGGAACTCACAAACTGGTAGGATAAGGATGAGGACTTATCTGTTGACAACCGCCTCTCTCACTCTACGTGGATGACAGACCCCCTCCAAGCTACGTAACCTCCTCTATAAATACAGGTTCAGTCCCTCTATGCGGGGGACGACTCTATTCCTCTAAGCAACCTATAAGCATTCCACAAGCATACTACCATACATCTTGCGTTGTTGACGGATCTATTCACCATCTAATTTCATTTAGATTTATTTACCTTTCTAGTTTTATTTTATCAAAAATCTAATACTAACTTGGCCGTCGGAGTACTAATATTTTTTTTGCAGGTTTCTTTCTTTGGACTTGTGTACTCTTTAGTCCAAATCTAAATGACTAGTCCACATCTGCTTGGACCCACAGTATTTTTGCATGCATTAAGTGGCAGTGTCTGTGGGAATAGAGAGCTAAAACGTGAGTACTAATGGAAGCACCTGGCAACACTTTAAGCAAGCAAAAAACTGCGGGGGCCGTGGATAACCCTCAGGCCCTTCAAGTTGTGACTGGAGCACTTGTAGCCTCAGCCAGTTGGGTGATGGCCCTGGGATCCTCCAGGCTTGTTGACCCCCTAACTGAACCTCCACATGGCAGCACCTCCCCGGATACTTCCTCAGGAGGATTGTCCCTAGGACTATTAGGAACATACAACAGATTATCACAACAACCATACGAGAGCAAATGGCGATAATGGTTCCCACCCGCATAGCGATCTGGTCAGATGCAGATGCACTAGACAAAGAGGAGAGGGTACTCCCTCCTAAAGGACCAGCAGTCCCCGAAGGTCAAGATCCACCTATGCAGCCCTAGTAGGGTGTCCCTCCCCAATGGCTGACCCGACTAGAATACCTACAACAAGGTCTTCAAGATGTGTAGCACTAGGTTATGGGAGCACCCTTGGAGGAATGGTGAGGTGTCCCTTTCACGAACAATGTAATGGCGAATGAGCTCTTGTTGAACTATCGAACTCCAGCTATTGCCGAGTATGATGGCACCACTTACCTTCAAGAGCATCTCTTGCGCTTTGAAAATGCAGCCCTCTGGTATCACTACACGAATGAGATCAAATGTCGTATCTTTGTCACCACCTTCACCAAAGCGACCTAACAGCGATTTAACCAGTTGTAGATGACAGCAATTGGGAGTTTCCCAGAGTTTCAATCCCCTTTCCTACACCAGTTAGCCAACAGTAGGAAACATTGGAAGAACGAACTCAACCTCTTCGCAATAAAGTACAAGGATGGACAACCCATAAAGGGGTACCTCCAACGATTCAATAGTCACGAGCGTCTAGGATGTGGGAGGTGCAGCATTTGATCATGCGTATGTGCAGCTACAATAGGAATTAGGATCAAACGTACGACATATTTTTTGAAAGGCTAATGGAGCGGTTGATCATCTTGCGAATGATGCCGCTTCTCGATAATTAACTCAGGTTATGTATCAGGAGGACATTATGGGAGTACTGTGAGGCATTACCTGGCTTGATAAACTGGGCACTCCCTACCTTCACCGGTAAGCTTGTGTGATGCTTTGAGATTGATTTCTGGTCGGGCATTGGGGGAGAGATTGGCAGGGGGCACTACACAGCAGGTCCGACCACTGTATAGAAGGGATGGGCACGTCTATAGGTCTAATTCTTTTTATTTTCTAGGCTCAGACAGACTTTATTTTTTTGTATTACTCACTGATGTTGCACATAGATTTGAAATTTTGACTATAAAGGGAATAATTCCAAAGGATGAGTCCCGCATTACTCAAGCGCTCATGGAAGTGGAGGGCAAGAGCATATTGACTTGGTCATCCTGGTCCTTACCGACCCAAATGTAATAAATACTATCGCTTCCATAACGACTATGGACATACCATGCAGGAATGTTAACACCTAAAGAACGAGATCAAGAGGCTTGTCCAGAACGGGTACGTGTAGGACTTCGTACACTAGGAGAAAGCCCGGGGTACAGGACCATATCAAAAGAGGAAACAAGATGAAGCAAAAGCAGTAAAGGACTCTAGCCCGGAACCCTTGCCTAAAGAGACTCCTCGACCCACGATAGTTGGAATGGTTGAGAACCATGATCTATGATCCCCTCGCAAGGGAGTGATACGAATGATTGCTGGGGGTCCTATAGGAAGAGATTAGCATAGAGCTAGAAGAGCTTAAGTATGGAAGGCACACGAAGTGGCCCTGAAGGAGGTCCTGAACCTACAGTTTGTGGAGGACACCCCTCCCTCATTCAGTTTGGATGCATAGAACAACCCGGGATGATGACCCCCCCATAATGATGCTCTGGTCATCACAGCTTTCCTAGCCAATTATGAAGTCGGATGAATCTTTATAGATTCGGGTAGTTCGGCGAATGTCTTGTTTAGTGAGGTGTATGACCAAATGAAGTTGGGGGATACCCCTTGATGTGGTGGACACTTCTCTATATAGATTTGAGGGGGAAGTAGTGCACCCTAGAGGTATGATCTCGCTTCCATTGATTTTGGAAGCTAAACCATTCAAGAAACATGCCTGCTAAATTTTTTTGTTGTAGACCTGCCGTTAGCAATACAACGTAACATTAGGAAACCCACCTTTAACGCCTTTCAGGCTGTGATATCTACTCATCTTATGAAGATTAAATTCCCAGTACTGGGAGGTGTAGGCAAAGTTGAGGGGGATCAGTTACAATTCTGCAGAAGTTATGTGGAGGCTATCCGAAAGGGACAAAAATGAGGACCGGAGGATGCACCAAAGGAAGAATCTAGAAAAAAGGTGAAGAAAAGACCCTGTGCTTGCAAGAGAAGATGAGGTTAAAGAGGACACACCTATAAAAGTTCAAGCGGTCGAGGAACTACTCACTATAGAGCTTATACCAGGAGATCCTGACAAAACCACTCGGATTGGAGGTAGTTTGATATCTCCAGCAGAACATAGACATCTTCGCTTGGACCCGGCCCTCATGATTTGTAAGGCGTAGACCCTGGTGTCGTCACTCACCACCTAAACATAAATCCCGGCTTTATCATAAGAAAAGGCTTTTCGAGCTTGAGAAGGACAAATCATCCAGACGGAGGTGGATAAACTTTTGGCAGCAAGACATATTAAGGAGATACAATACCTGAATGGTTATCTAATGTCGTCCTGGTTCCTAAGCATGGATGAAAACATGTGTGTGGACTTTTGGGACCTTAACAAGGCCTATCCCAAACATTTTTATCCTTTTCTAATGATTGACCAATTAGTGGATTCCAAATCTGGATGTAAGTTGCTGAGTATGATGGATGCCCACAGAGGGTATCACCAGATCATGCTGGCTCTTTAAGACCACAAAATGGTTAACCTTATTACTTCTACCAATATTTTTTGTTATATTGCCATGCCATTTGGCCTGAAGAATGCAAGGGCTACGTAGCAGTGCCTAGTTGATAAAATATTTCGTCCTCAAAGGGGAAGAAATGTTGAAGTTTATGTGGACGATATATTAGTAAAAAGTAAGAAGGCTAGAGATCAAAGCATAGATTTGGACGAGACCTTCATGGTCTTCATGGTCTTAACGTTTGGGTCAAGTTTCGTCGAAATCTGAGAACGTTAAAAATTTAGCTATTTTGCGCGGTTTTATTAAAGCAAGCTTGTTTCCCTTTTATACAAACTTGTAGTTATTATTACGCTTAGCAAATTTACCACACAAATTCTTGGGTTTAGAGCAACGTTTGGGTCAAGTTTCGTCGAATTTTGAGAACATTCTAAATTTAGCTGCTTTGCATGGTTTTTTTAAAACAAGTTTGCTTAGCAAATTTACCACACAAATTATGCTTAGCAAATTTACCACACAAATTCTAGGCGAGATTCGTGGATAAGGTTCCTCCTTATCCGTTCCTTAAGCATCAAGTCTTCGGGAGGTCTCCTTCTCCACGCAGACTCCTACATAGTGGAGAGTCCTTTCATGCTAAAGAGTCCAACCCCTTGAGGGCACCTTCCTTCCTTCGAGTTAGCTTTGAAAGTCTCAGGACTATGCTTTCTTTTAGGGCCAAGCTTGATAAAGTGGGCTTCATCCTTGGACGGACTCTGGCATCGGGGGCCCTTCTTGGGCTGAGTTAGTGAGCCTCCCCTTTGGGTTGAACTAGATTGTAGGGTGCCCCTTCTTGGGTTATGCCTTGCAATTTAGGCGGGTTGACTCTGTCCTAGGTTGGCGGGCCTTGTTTGGGTCTAGCATTTTTTCTTGGCCCAATCCCTTTTGAGCCACACCCATCATATATAATTTAGTAAAATATATTTAAATTAAAGAATTATTTAAATTTTGTCAATAATATATAATGATTATCTAACACCAAATTGCAAGCTCCTATTTTTCATGTCTTTTATGTGAAAAAGTACAATAGATGTAAAATGGAGGTACTTCGGCCATTTCCCATCAAATTTATTGCTAAAAGGTGAGAAGAAAACATCCATATTCGCATAACCGTACGTGTAACATTCTCTTTGTTTGTATTGATAAAAGAAGAATTTTTTTTAATAGGGTTTCACGATAGATTTTTTACTTATTTTATTAACACAAGGAAAGTTTTAATTTATTTTTTGTTTTAAATTTTACACAACACGGGGATGTTTTATGTTATTATCCCTTTTAAAAAAACACAGAGTAAACTACTCTGTGAATTCTTGTACAGTCAAACGCAGAAGCAGGCAAGATGGGCTGTGGCCCAACGTGGAATTGAGATGGGCTGTGGCCCAATTAAGCAGCCCAATTACCTATCTTAATAGAAGACAATATTACACATTAAATTAAATATGAACTACTATGTAGAACAAAAGCGTAATGTTTGATAATTTAAAAAAGAACCAAAAAATATGGATATATGTATATTTTAATAAAGAAAAAAATTTTAACTTTCGAAATTACATCTTTTTGAACTCTTTAACCAAATACGAGGCGCTTAGAGCTAAATATGGTGTATTTTTATACGATCTTTTAAAAATTCTCCCTTCAACGTAATTTTTTTTTTTCGAAATCACGAACTGTGCACTTACATAGAAGATGAAAAGATAAATAAAATAAAATGAACAACAGAAAATCTGAACTTAATTTTCGTTCCAGTCTGAAATTTTATTGACGATGGTGTTTGTCCAATATGGGTAGAAGTTTGATATGAAAAGAGTTGAGGTTGATCGCAACTCAAACAAGGATCCAACTTATGAAATGAATTTGGTGTATTACAAATATATAGAAAGAATTTGGTAAAGAAATGTGTGTGAAAATGTGAAAAAAGGAGAGGGAGGGATGGGGATGGGGATGGGGATGGTGGACATGAGTCAAAAGATGAAAACTTCCACATATGAGTCTCCATTCTTTGTCTGTTTTCTCCTCCCATTTAAACCCCTTTCCAACTCAATAAAAAATGTAGGCAATTCATACATGTGTGATTATATGTGTGTACGAATAGAGAGAGAAAGGTGTGAGAGAGAGGAGAAAACTGAAACCCCCTCTCTCGATGTCAGACTCGCTGACCACAGAGCTTTCGTAGACCAAGCAACTTTACTACTGTGAAGCTCCTGCTCGGGGGAAATTTTGTTGCTGCTAATGAATCCAAGCAAAATTGAGGAGGATCTGTTCCAGCACTTGGGTCCACCGCCGCCCCGCCATGAGCAGTTCATGGACCCCCACCACACTCAGCCCCAGCCCTCCATTGATGACGACGCTTTCTCGCTTGCCGAAATCGACCTCTTCCGCGACGACGAAGATGACGACGTCAGCCACACCTCGTCCGACGCTGAAATTCCGCTCCCGCCTGCTAATGGTGAGGTCCCTTTTCAGAACCCTAATTTGGGGAATCCTCCCTTGGACGACCGCAACAAGAGGCCAATTCATCAGCCGCCGTTGTGCATTAGCCCCGAGCCTCATATTTCCTCCCAATTCTACACCTTCAATAAGGAATCGCATGCCCTAATGATTCAGTGCTTAATTGAGGGCCGATTAGCGACTCCGGAGGAGATCCGGGCCGCAACTCCGCCCCCGGTACTCGCCAGCTGGCGCTCGGTGTGGAAGGATCGGAACGAGGACACTGCCTATTTGACGGCGTGGAAGCGTATCCAGGATAAGCTCACTGTGCACGTGTCGGAATCCGCTGCCAGCATCACCGGTAACAATAGCCATTTCCTTTGTTTCAAGAACAATTCGAGTCAATTTGTTTCGCATGTTGATCAGTGGCAGGATATAGTCATGTCATTCCATGGTGATGCGGATTTTAAGCACTTAGGGTTGAAAGAAACAATAGAGAGAATTAAGCAAGTGTGGACTGTAGGAGCAAAATTTTATGGCATACCTGAGAGTTATATTAGGACTTGTGTGGCTGCTTGCCCTGTTTGCTCAGATGAATCTTCCGGGTGTGCTCCAAGGTCTAAGAGGCGTAGGTTTGAATATACAGAGTCTTTTGATGTGCCCGCCAAGGAAGTCCCTGTAAAGTTGCAACAGTTGGCTGCAAAGCATAAGGTCGTGTTGTGTATACGGCAGAAGTATATTAGGTATAAGCCATTTATGGCTGAAGTCAAGGATTACGCGTGTCATAGGGCGGGGGAGCCGGCTTCCTCGAAAAAATCGCGGATTCTGAAGAGGGAGCCGTATACGTCAAAACGGTGCGGCTGTGGATTTCGTATAAGGGCGATAGTTCCAATATCAAATTATAATGAGAAGGATAAGACATTTGTCTACGAGGAAGAGGGGACAGCTGTGTTTAAGCTTTATGCGGTGCATTCTGGGCATGAGCCAGGGCCGTTGGATGGGAATGCGAGGATTATGCATCGGATGGTTGGCCATAAAGGGGGTTTTCTGATGGATCACGAGACTGTGTATGGGATGGCTGAGGATGGGGAAAATGACGGATTTGGGTTCTTAGCGAAGGATTCTAGAGATCTTCAGCATTCCATTTTGCAGCAGGTGCAGGAGTTGAGGAATGAGTTGGGGTTGCTTGAGGGTAGGATTGGGAAAATCCCTTCCCAGCTGTTGGGTTCTGTGTCACGTGATCTCTTTGACATCGTGAATAAGCTTAGAAATGTTGCAGATGATGGATCAAAATCTGTTGGGTTATTGTCAGAGAAGCAGCATCTGGATGATGTGTTGGTGGTGGAGCATGATTTGCCAGATTGGGGTGATGATCATCACACAAGGATCTATGGGGATGGCAAGGATGCTGATGTTATAGAAGATGATGAAGACAGCTTTGGGAGAACCCTTGGCGAGGTTGCTTCTTGGGATCAGATGAGGACAGTGTGCAGGAACGAGAAGGATCTGCTTGGTGAGACTTGTAAAGAGGAAAAGTGGTTGAAATGTGGTGAATTTGATCAGAAGGGAATTGTTGGCTGCAGTAACCCTAAGCTGACCAAGCCGTTAAACAATGATGAGGCAATAGATCCAGATGTAGGTCTTGCTGGTATACAGGTAGATGGCTTCTATCCTGAAAATCCAAAATGGTTCGACTCTCCTTGTGGACTGGATCCTGGAGCCGATTGTGGTGATGGTGGATTCCGACATGGGGAGATAGTGTAGAGGCATAATGCATTCATCTCGGTGAACCCACTCTAACTTAATTCTGAGTCTTTTTGGTGTCATTCATCTTAATTCACTGTTGGAAGTGGGTTGTACATTTGTGTACACATCTTGAAGGCTCTCACAATCACAGTCATAGTCCTTTAGGTGCCTTTTTTATTGCATGTAATCTGTAAAGTATAGCCATTTTGGCATCTCTGCATATACCTTAAACGACTCTGTGTTAACCTTGTTTTATTTTGAATTGAAACTTTGGAGTTGCTAATGTGGTTTGTTTAGTGCTTATGCAACTGCGCAGTTCCAACTTCAGCTTTATTTGGTGCTTGTGCTGTTTTGGTAAATGTATTTCTACTTTTGAGATGCATGTTATGTGTCGTTGCTTAAAGCCTCATTCTCATATTTTTATAATGTGCATTCGTCTCTCAAAGGAAGTATCACCTAAATGATTGTTGAGTAGTAATAATTCCAGTTAATTTTTGTCATGATTATTCCATTTTTACTGCTGTATGAGATACTAACAAAATTTTGATAGCTAGATTGTTAACTCAATTCTGAAACCTGTTGGTTTGATTGCAAATGCAATCATTTATGCATTAGAGATCAAATAAAACATGTATGTCATGCTCTTTTTGGTGCACATTAAAATTCCATGTGTCGTTTAATGATAGTTTTTCGAATCTTTGAATTCCCTGCTTTTATATTTTTTATTACGTGACTTCGATTTCCTGGTATAGAATTGCGCTCAGTGCCATTTGTCGGTCATCTATGACATCACTTTAAAGAAGAGGATATCTGCTTGTGTTTCTGTGTGTGACTTATTTGCTTAAAACTTGGGCCTGAACCTATGTTATGTTTCCAACTCTTTTATCTACGTGATAAATAAGCTCATTCAATTACTTAAACTCATACTGCGATGGGCTGATTTTTGCATTCTGTTCCAATAGCATGTTTTGCGTTGTGTCCTTGGGGAGTGTTGTGTAATCTGTGTACTATAATGGACAATATCAACTTCTGGTGAAGCTATAATATCTCTTTTATTTGCCTTTTTAAAAAAGATAAAATGTAAAAGCTCTTTCCATGTTCTTTTTAAACTATAAAAACTCTTCTTCAGCTATGCTATTTGACATATGTGCATTGGCTTTTCGTGAGGGTGCCCAGAGGTCTAATTTGCCTGTCTTATGCATGTCCTAGGCTGAGGTAGTGTGTGAATTTGCATTCAGTTGGGGATAATACTGGAGCCTATTTATATGATGAAGAAATTGGCAAGTTTTAAGAAAAATAGAATACTCAAGAAGTTAGTTTTTACTTTTATGATATCAAGAAAGAGCATACAAAGGAAATTTGTTTGTCATAGTAATGGTTGAATTAAAGCTAATCCGTAAACACCAGCATGGATGGATTTGTTATATATCATTGCTTAAGCGCACAATTATATAATATGATGCTGATGGTATAAAGCTTCTTACTTGATTTGACATAATGTAATAGTTAATGAGAATGAGTATTGCCAAGCTGTCTATACTCATGGGTGGTATGTATTGCTGCTGGATTAGTGCAATTAATTAATTATATTAACTACTTTCTCTTGAATTAAATTAAACCATGCGTTGATTTATTTCAGTTTCTGACATTATAGTATTCAGTTAAAGCTTATCATTGTATTAACAATTTTGTCTTTAATTAAATTAAAGCATGTGAATTTGTTTTGCAAAATACACTTTGATAAGAAAAAGTCAACTAACTTAATCTTTATGGACTGGAGGGAATAGATTGACTGTTGATACAGCATCATGTGGTTGAAAGGTGAATCATGTTATGGATTATAATAAAATAAGGCCTTCCTATACGTGGGAATCTATCAAAGGTTCCAAGAATGTACACAAACAAATCATACTGCAATCGATAGCCTTAGCGGGATTTAATTCTTGGGAGATTTTTAAAGTTATTTGAGTTAAAGAAGGGATGCACTTGGTTTTGTGTAATTAAGATTGACCTGTGAAAAATAAATGAAATTGCTCTGCTCTTACAGTTTAATCACTTTGATATTTGATATACTAATATCCAAAAAATGCTAGAGATTCTATATTTGAATGTGGGTAATGCAACAAGGACGGATGAAAAAACCACTTGAGTCCTGGGTTTGCTGATGTGTCTAATAATGGCACTTTTCTGTGGCTTAGCTATGTAACTTTCAGTTTTATTAGAACAATTCAACCCACCATGGTTGACTGTCGGCCTTCGGATTAAGACCGGGCTTTAAAAAGTTGCAATAGACAGGTGCATATACAGAAGATTTCATTTCATTCCCTAAACTCAACTGACTGAAATAGAGAGGTAAAACTAATGCATACACGCACAAACATAGAGGAACCGCTTGCTGATGAAATTTTAAGTTTGGACCTTGTCAAGCTGTAATAAATGTCTGACATCATTTGGTGAGTTGGATTTTGGCACGGTACTCTGTCTTGCCACTCAGTAAAAGGTATCATTTATGTGTTCACACACTATCATCCATAATTTGTTCTAAATTTTAGTTCGAGCTGTGAGGCATTAAAAGGTTGTTTCAATACATACTAGCTAAAAATTCTTGGAGGTGGTCTGAGGCTGATGGTAATAGTTGGTTGTATTACCTTTTGGTATCTAAGTTGGAAAATTAATTAGAGATATCATTCGTTGGAGTAAATTATAAAAAAATCTACTTATGAGCATATTCAATTGTTTATTGGGTCACAGTTATGATATAAATGCTGAATTTCTATTCGGATAGGATTGGCAGTCTACTTGAGAGGCTGAAATGATGGTTATACATCCATTCTAGTCATTTCAATTTCGAAGGTCTATTTTGGAAAGTAATTGGAGATTATATGCTGACTATTTAGGAACTGTAGATACTGTATGTAGAAATAGCTCTCAACATTTATTGCAGGTAGCTTTGGAGCAACTGGACTTGCATTTCCCCTAGCCTACTTATTCATTATGTGTCTGTTTATGCTTTATATGGCTCCTGTATCATATTCTTGACACATGGACGTGCACTGGATGTATGATTTGTTCCTTCAGTCCTTGTATGAGAATTAGGAATGGAAGAATTTGTCATGTATTATGATATACCGGATAACTGACTCTAGGACAAGACATTTTGACAACAATGGTTATATTACTTTCCGTTATTTGACCTAAGCTTAATTTATAACTTTGTGTCCTTTAATTGTCAAAGAGCAATCTGCGTGTCCTATGAAGTACTGGATGTGCCAAGCCATTGTCTTGATCTTGCTTACAACGATTACACTGTCTTTCCACTGTTTCAAACATTTTGTCTCTTGGTGATATCATATCATGCATAATTATCATCATTTATAGTCCATCTGTCTTGCTTGAATACCTCAAAATTTTGAACTTCTAGTTTTGTTATGCTTTTGGGTGTATGATTTAACTGAGTGACATGGAAATGGTACTTAATTAGATGCCTTTCTGCTCCAAAGTGCTCAATTTTATTTATGATGGGGAATGTGTATGTTCCACCATTAACTTAACGCTCCATCTCTGCTCAAGTTTGTACACTGATTTCAAAGAGGCACTTGTGCTTAGAAGCTAGCATTTTGATCTCTGCTTGGAAATTCTTGATATTATTGATGTAGCTCAAAATCAGAACCTCTTGAATGTTATGTATTGGCAAATAAAATCTGTTGAGTAGTGTATCTGGCACATGCCAGGGTGTAATCAGTCTATTTGAGAGCAGCCCCATGCTGTGACTAAAACAGGTGATGAACAGGCTGCTCGATGCAATTTGAGAAGTTTGTGGATCTAACGGCTTCGATGAGATCCATTTGGGAAGAGGCTGCAACTATTGTTTGTGAACACCACAAACATCTACAAAGGGTTGGCAACGTAACTTAATAGCTGACAGCTTTGAGGTTTTTGGTGAGTTCTCAGGTCCCAAATCAATATGTAGTCTTTACCAAGTGAACTTAAGTTGTTTGCAAGTGAGAAAAGCTCTGTCTGTTATTGTGGTCTATTGGGCAATTTTATTCCTCTTTTTTCCTGATATTTCATGATCGCTCTTCTTCTAATCATCACAAATATACACTCAATGATTCTGCAGGTTTGGACTATTGCAGCTGTTTGCAATTGTTTTCTACTAGGTAAAAGTATGCATAACATGAACCAAATCTTTTCTCATTAGTCCCATGATTTAATTCCAGTGAAAATGTTATCTTATTTGAAACATTTATCTGAATGGTTTCCCCATCCTAGATACTTTGGCAGTTCTTTTCTGCTGGATTATCAGAAACTATTCCATAATGATGTATTTGAGGTTTTCGGCAATGGATGATGGTTAAACCAGCCGTGAATGTAGCAGGTACAAGTTCATGTGCTACGACACTCTGCTGTTTGCTATCAACAACGTACTGATGGTGAATGATTGCTCTATGCTGTAATTTTGAAATGCTCAATCCTATTCTCACTTGCGATGGGGTTCTATTTCAATGTCAGGATAAGGAATACTAAAGCTTGCTTGAGCTGTAGCATACTTGAGAAACATAAAGAAGTATTCCGCCCAGCTTCCTCACGGCGTATCATCAAACATGATTTATAACAGGAAATAATGATATGTAGTCAAAATGCATATAGAAATAATTGTTTTTTCAATGGCATTGTTGATTACTGTTTACATAGGCTCTGCTGCACAGGCAGTTGAATCTTGATATGAATGCATTTGATCTGGACATTGTTGTTTCTTTGCCCTCCCCCCATTAGCGAATATTGCTTGACGCCTGTGGACAGTCTCCGGAACACCACATGTGAATGCATTCACTACTATCTTTTCAAATTAGTCGTGTCGAGTGATCTGAGCCTAACATTCACTAATGAGTTACATCTCTATCAGTTGCCATTAGCAGCTGCTTTCGGTGGAGCGAGTTCATCATTATAACATATATGATGCTTTTATGCGCTTTTTTGGGTCAAATACCATGATATTGTCCTCTGTGTTTCTTCAATTTTCTTCCCAGTTCATATACGAATTGGTGATGAGCAGAAACATTACATATTTTTCAGTACACTAAGATTTTGATTGAGGATTGTTTGCAATGAAATATAGCCTTATTCGCTTCCTATAAATTAATCGGGTGTTGTGTTGCGAGAGATAAGTCCATGTTTTTGTATTCTCATTGTACTATTATTAAATTAATTACAGGTCAAAGGCAAAAATATAATTCTTCTTATATAAATGAGTACGAAAGCCACAGGGGTTACATCCCGTACAAAAGTTAATAGTATACCACTTCTACGAATAGCTCGTAATGTTGCGTCTCTTCCGAAACCGGGAACTTTTATCATGACTTCGGCTCGTTGCATACCTTGATCCACTACTGTACGAATAGCATTTGCTGCTGCAGTTTGAGCGGCAAAGGGTGTCCCTCTTCTCGTACCCTTGAATCCACAAGTACTGGCCGAAGACTAGGAAACCCCTTTGAATTCCATATTCGAAGTTGCAATCGGATCTATTCATTAAAAAGAATCGATTCAATATGAGAAAGTTTTTCATTTGTCTATCATTATAGACAATCCCATCTATATTATGTAAAATATTTTATGGAATTCGAACCTAAACTCTATTTACATTACGATTCATTATTTCTATCTCATTGGCCTTTCTTATTTTTTATTTCAGCACAGCCCAGATACTGGCTTAGATGTTGCTACCTCTGTCCTTGTTGCCGTCTCCACTGCTGATAGTTCGACCCGGTCAATTGGATATGACATTGGATCAGATGAGTTCATAGAAACCGGGTTGGCAGCATTCCGAGTAACTCCTCAACCTGGAGTTCCGGCTGAAGAAGTAGGGGCCACGGTGTATATTGTCTAGATCAATGTTGAAATTTATATGTTATGATGTGATATTCCTATATATATTGCATATAATATAAATTATATTTTGCTATTTGAATTATGTTAGTATAAACTAACATTTTTTTTTATATCAATTTATCATCTCAATTTTGAAAAATTTACATTTTGCCATATATGATCATTTTTTGGTTGATTGTTTTGGCTCAAAAAACATGATACGTCGGGCGTATGTGAAAAAAATCGGGTTAAAAAATTATATAAGTATAATTTATATAAATTCTATAATAAAAATATGTCGAGTCGCGGATCACATCCACGACTCGACATAATAAAAATATGTCGAGTCGCGGATCACATCCACGACTTGACTTAAAAAATGTTTTTTTTCTAAAAAAAAAAATTGCTCATGTCGTGGATCAGATCCATGACTTGGTGTCGTGAATCCGATCCACGACATGAATTCATGGATTGGACCCGCGACATGAAAATAATTTTTTTTTGTTTTTCGTTTAATTTTTTTTATAAATTAATTATATTCAATTAATTTTTAATTAAATATTAAAATTTATAAAAACATAATATTAGAATATTATTAATTTAAAAAATACAATTAATTATACAAATGTAAGTGTATATTTTTTTAACAATTAAAGAAGACAATTATTGTTGAGAACTCCCACCGACAGATTTGATTGTGTAGAATAATCTCTTTGTTGGGTCTATTGCTTTTCAACCATTTGCGGTTAATCCATCTCATTGTGAATACGTGGTGTTTGGTTTCAATCAGGGCGTGTAAAGATGCAAATAGTATGTCGCGAACCAACACAAGTATCGGAACATCCTATAATCTTTTAAATGCATAGGTTTAAATGACTTAAAATATGTATTCCTGTAAGCCACTAAATTATAATAATCCTTCATCATTTGATGCAGCATTAATCATATATGTAGCGTATAGTTTTTTAGCATGACTGCAAGGGATACCAAATTAAGTCCACTAGCCACTTGAACATTCTCCATTCTGACGTCTTGTAACAACCGAGGCAGGCTGTTGAAACTGATGGTATTTGGTGACAGTATGTTCAACAGAATTTTATTGTCACCGCGTGAACATCTTGTATGCAAAATCCGTTCATAGTTGGTTATTGGTCAAAGACGGATACTCGGGACATGAGCCTAAATCAGATCTCCCAAAAAACTCATACGGGCATAGATTGGAACCTGCAGCACATACAATATATTACTAGATGGCAAAGACGTTATGACATAATTGTACAAAGGCTACCCATTTTCAATAGAAGAGAAACAGAACGAGGGTATTGAGAATGATACTACTAAAGAACACGAAATTTCGTGCCGTCATCTACTGACTGACATGTGAAAAGTGGGAACCAACCTGGAGACACACTTATATTGCAAGTTGTGGTATGTTATATAATATCGCATACTTTATTTTAAATATTTTTTAACAACACAACATTCATTTTTTTCTACATTCTTCAGGCAGGAACGGTGAATGCCCATAAAGTTTTGCATCAATCTAGACTACTAAATATTGAAGGGTTTAGTCAATTGGTAGACAGTTTCGAACACAGGTTACATATTATCAAGGAAGTCATAATCCATCAGCCACAACAAATTACTACATGCCTCAACCGCCACAAGATGATTGATTTCAATTGGCTCCAGATATAGCAACCCAAACAGAAGAATATTTTTCACAAGTACACATCTTGACATTAATCAACCATATGCACCAGGATACAACATTTCACCAATTCCATTTCCATTATTTAGTGCATACGTGATAATATGGAGTCTAGTTCTGCAACAACATCAAATCAGTTAGACATTAATCCCAGTCGTGATGATAATAAGACATAAAATGAGCCAATGCAAAATGTCGGAAAGAAAATAAGAAGACCTCGGCGTCAACGCCACTGATGCAATTGTGGAATGGATGGACATTTTTTATATTTGCATTTTTATTGTATAGTTCATTGTACTTTTTTAAAATTGTATAAAAAGTATCACTATTACATTTGTACATTTCATTGTATTTTTTAAATCAATACATTTTAACATTATGATTTTTTGAATTTTAATATGTTGTTACAAATTAATTGAATATAATTAACTTATAAAAAATAAAATTAGAAAAATAAAAAAATAAATTTATTTTTATGTCGCGGGTCCAATCCACGATATGAGCAATTTTTTTTTAAAAAAAAAAACCTTTTTTAAGTTGAGTCGCGGATGTGATCCGAGACTCGATATATTTTTGTTATAATATTTATATAAATTATATTTATATAATTTATAAATAATTAACCCAAAAAAATCATATCACATAACCCTTAAATATCACATGTGCATTGCATATGATATTTTTTAAATATAAAACTTGGAGAAAAAAATATTTATAAATGCCAAAGTGTAAAATTTTATAAAATTGAGATAGTAAGTTAGCACAAAAAAAAGAGTTTAGATGACAAAGTAAAACGGTTATAGTTCAGATGACAAAATATAATTAACCCATGATTATATATAGATTTTCTATGGCCTAGAAGATGCATTTAATACTCGTGATGTTTCATAAAATTTATTGATATTAACAAATAAGCGAATGAAAATTCATATTTACTTCTAGTTGATTTATCATTATTTTATTCTAGAACAAATAACTTTTTTCAATCAAAGTGCCCTTATAAATATTCACGCGTGCTAATACGTGTGAGGAGGTTTATTTAATTTTCATAGAGGTAACTTGCTATAAGTTAGTAGTAAGTCAATCGAGATTAAATATGAATTTTCATATAATTTTTTTCGCTAATATCTCAATTCGGTGAATTTGATTAATGGACGATTCTATATGTTGGAGGGAAACAAACGTTAGGGTTTAAAATAATTTTTTAAACTATAGAGAATTTACGTGTAATTATGCAAACCTCATGAGAGGACGTTGTAATTATCCTAATATGGTACCACATGGATCTCAAGCCCTCCCTCCCCCCCTCCACC
Organism: Sesamum indicum; assembly: GCF_000512975.1. Lineage (NCBI taxonomy): Eukaryota > Viridiplantae > Streptophyta > Magnoliopsida > Lamiales > Pedaliaceae > Sesamum > Sesamum indicum. The sequence continues at coordinate 2,030,295 of NC_026155.1, forward strand.
AGTCAAAAGAGCAACATGCAACTGCCGTCCGACCACCTCTCTACACGAACTTACCACTATTGGAAAACCTATCCAACAACAAGCATTTTGATACCCCATTCGTCGAAAGTTTTCAATCAGTTGGCGAGTTAGTTCCATTTTTTTTTGTTCAAAAAACTCTGACCCGTACCCCCTATCTTCTATCGTTTTTATCTCCATCGTCGAAACACCTCTCGATGCAAGTTTACCACCTTCGCAAAGCCTATCCAACCGCGAGCATTTTGATACCTCACCCACCGAAAATCTCCAATCCGTTGGTAACTTATATATATTTTCTTGCTTAAAAAACCCTAACTCGCGCCCCCATCTTCTATCATCTTTTTCTCCACCATCCGACCACCTCTCCACGCGAGTCTACCACCGTTGGAAATCACGTCCAACGACGAGCATTTTGACACCCCACCCACCACCAATCTCTCGTCCATCGGCGAGTTATCTCCATTTTTCTGTTTTATGTTTTTTTAGATTTCTTTATATATATACATATAACTTAAAAATTATATTTTAAAATATGTGTAATTTAAAGTGGATAGTTTGATCTTTTAGGGCCAAAAAATGCTTGCTCAATCTTATTTTTAGCGCGTGAGATACAATTCTAGAGGAGAGGGGGTGATGTGCACTTTTTTAAAATTTTACAGGGGGTTATGTGGTCATCTTTTTTACCACAAGAACGTATTTGAACATTTTGAATATCATAAGGGATAATATGGATTTTACCTTCACCAAGATTTGCAAGAACAAATTGCCTATCAGAGCCCCAAAAATGCAAGATTATTAAGTAGGAATGTTAGAGATGCAGACCCTTCAATTTCAGCAAATAAAACGTACATAAAAATAAATAAATAAATAAAACCAACAATTTCATAAATATCGGACAGAATCAAGAAAGATCAAAAAAGAGAAAAGAGAAAGATTGAAGAAATTGCAACAAGAATTGTTGGAAAGTGATTTTTGTAAATGGTGATGAGTTTTGTGGGATCATGACTTGAATCTTGTTTTTTATACATCAAATACACACTATAAATGTATAAATCTGGGGCCCATTATCAGTATATACTCAACCCATGGTTGCAATTTTTGGCAATTAAAATTGGTTTTATGCTTTCTGTAAATGCATATGTCAAACAGAAATCACTAAAACAATTGAAATATTTACATAACAATTAAATACAAAGTACTAAATTCATTTAAAAAGTTGCATAATGTTTGGATTCGTTTTCTGAGTGTTTTGTTGTATTTTATGGAGATAGAGAGAGAAAAACAAAGATAAATAAGTGTGCATTAGAGATAGTATGTATGTTTGGATTTATTTCTGAAGATAATTTAAAATAAGTATTATATGTTTAATGTTGTGTTTTGGGAGACAAAAATTACTATTCATTGTCAAATCATGTATTTTTTTATATATATTTATGTATATGTGTGTGTATATATATGTATGTATTCATGCTAAAACAGTTAAAAACACCTAAATAAGGTATTTTTAAATGATGACAAACATTGGATATGTTTTGACTTGTCTCGAAAATAACTTGAAAATAAAACACTTACTTCCTTGATCGGACAAAAATGTCCCTCATTCCTTGAACGATTATATTATTTTCAATATATTTTTGTGTTTTACACATTAAATTATCACTAAATTATTTTTTAATTAATTTTTTTAATAAGTGAAGAATTTACATTAAAAGTGGAGTGTAAATTAATATATATATATATATAGTAAATACACAATAAATATAATATAACCAACAATTCATATATGCTTTTTAAAAGAAATTGACAAATATATATATATATATATATGCTTAATCAAAAGTTAATTATTTTTAGCAAAAAATGAATAAAAATATTTTTTTATCATATTTTTTAAAGAAAATATGTTAAAAAAACACCAATATGTGATTATTCATTTTTGTCTGAAAGAATAAATCTTTAATAACTTAATTTTAACCAAATTAATATAATCTTTTCACGAAATTTTTTTATGTATTTATAGTACTCATTTATTAGTTAACTTTGAGTCTGTAAAAAAAAAATTTGAACTATTTAACTCACTAATTATTTTTTACTTTATTATAAATAGAAGATATTTTGTTTCCAATTTAAAAAATATTAATTAAACTTAAAATGCAAAATTGCTAAAACAAATTCTTTGAACTAAATATATACGTATATAATATAAGGGCAAAATTATCCAAAAATAATAGGGGGTAATTGTTACATGATGAATAATTCAAGGGGACAAAGTGTATTTTACCCTTTATATATCATAGGAAGGTAATTTAGTCTTTATTTATCATAAGGGAGTAATTTGCATATATGCGCTATTATAAGGGGGTAACGTGCAATTTTTTCCTTAAATAAAATGAAGATCAATAAAAAAGATAAAAAAAAATTAAATATTTTATTAAATATAATATAAAATTATGAACATCTTTATATGCAATTTATCAAATAATACTGTAAGTATAGAATATTATATAATAGCATATATACTATACATTATTGTAGTTTACGTTTTCGATACGTATGTTAAAGTAAGTAAACAATTAAGTATTTATTAAAAATAATTAATGTATGAAAAATTTCAATAATATATATTAATTTAATATTTTAAAATAATATTTATTATGAGACGAAACGTTGCATAATTCTTTTTCTTTTGGTTTATAATTTTTATTATTTACAAAAGTATAAAAATCAGTAATTTTTTTAAAAAAAATATTTTTTAAATATACGAATCATAAAAATAATATATTAAAATTATTTGATTTATGTTTTTATTTTATTTTAAAAATTATTCACTATGTTTGTTTTCATTTTCAAGTTATCCCCGGGACAAGTCAAAACATACACAATGTTTGTCATTATTCAAAAACATCTTATCTAGGTGTTTTAAACTGTTTTAGCATAAATGTATACATATATATATACACACACATGTACATAAATATATATAAAAAAAGCATGATTTGACAATAAATAGTAATTTTTGTCTCCCAAATCACAACATTAAACATACAATACTTATTTTAAATTATCTCCAAAAACAAATCCAAACATACACACTATCTCTAACACACACTTATTTATTTTTGTTTTTCTCTCTCTATCTCTACAAAACACTTAGAAAACGAATCCAAACATTACGATTGTATTTCTCAAAATTCATTCCTTTGTAGCGATCACTTTTAAGTTTAATAGAAAAGACAAAACTTAATCCGATATCTATTTTGAAATTCAAAAGCCGTACGGGGGTGGACCCCACAGAGGCCTTCCTTAACGACAAAAACGCTCGCCCGACTCGACGCTTCCTTTTCTTTATTTCTTTCAAGAAGAATGGATTCAATTTCATAATCATTTCCCTCCCAATCCGAATACATTTGATTTGATTCAATGCAAGCGTTACGAATTTTCCCTTTTTCAAATTTTTGAGGGTTCTCATGCAATCTATAAATGCTGATACTCCCCACTGAAAACACCTCTGCTAGTTCTCCAACAAGTTCGGGAGGTAGTACTGAAGTGATCAGGGAGCGGCCTTCCAGTCAGGTTTGGTTCATGACCGCTCTTGTGTGATCAGTGCTGTGTTTTCTTCTGTTCCGCCGGGGACGATCGTGGAGATTAAGCGGGGTTTTGTTTTTGTTTTTTTAAGTTAGATGTTGCGTGCTTTCTTGAAGGTGGAGTTAGACTGCAATTGTGTAAAATGCGTGTTGTTGGTATATGCGTTTGAACAAAAGAGAGGTTTTGGTGGTGGATAATTGGTTGATATGCGTGTTTCGAATTCTTTCTAACGAAGTTTTTAATTTGTAGAAAATGGATAGTTTTTATGAATTCCGATGCCATTTTCGTCACGGTTGTTCTTTAGTAATCTGTTTTTCTCCTCATTTCCTTTATTATCATCATTATTAATCTAAAGATTTTCGTATTTCAAAATTCGAGAGAATTATACATGTTATTTTTTCTTTTTTTCCTCATTTCTTGTTTGAAGCAGAATCGTTAGATGAGGAATGACACTAGATGTTCTGAGTGAAGTTTGATGAGTAGTGTTAATTGAATCAGTAGGTTAACTTAGTGAGGAGAAAAGTTGCTTCACTGCAGCAGCATCGCTGTAGGCTAACCAAAACTATATTGATGCTTATTTTTATCTCACATGGTTTGAAATGGTTGGATTTTGAATTTTCTTTTCCTGAAAGTATTTTGTAAAATGTTGTAACTGTTATCTGGGCTGGCATGATGTAGATGCTTCATATACATTAAACTTCTATTTTCAAATTTGAAAGCTTGGTGGTCCCATGCTTAAGTTGTAATCTTTCGCTACTTGTTACTGTGTTTTTGGTGGATGTCTACTGCAATTATGGGAAGTGGTGTGTCTCATCTCCCTATTGTTGTTTTCTGATTCTTTGTTTTTTCTGGACACTCCTGGCGAAGCAGGCTTTGAACGCATAGTCACCCAACCGATAAACATCTGCAGATGGAAACAACTTGTGGTTCTCTTTTATCCGAGCTACAGGTGATCTTTGATTATAATCTTTTGTATGTATCTTTGTCTAATGTGCATTTCTTGCTATTTAACAATGGTTACTGGAATCAGAAAATATGGGATGAAGTTGGAGAAGTTGATAAAGAAAGGGACAAAATGCTTTTTGAACTTGAACAAGAGTGCTTGGATGCATATAGAAGGAAAGTTGATCAGGCAAACCGCTGCCGAGCACAGCTGAGGCAAGCAGTTGCTGATGCTGAAGCACAGCTTGCAGACATCTGCTCTGCGTTGGGAGAGCGACCTTCTCATATAAAGAAGGTGATAACATATGGAAGGAAGAATCTTTTACTCTATGCAAGTAGTTTATGCTATTCATTACTAGTGCTCTTTTTGCTGTTTGGAACAGAGTTCTGGGAGCTTGAAGAAAGAGCTTCAGGAAATTATGCCTCGACTAGAAGATATGAAAAGGAAAAGAAATGAGAGGAAGGGTCAATTTGCCGAGGTTCTGAAACAAATAAATAGCATCTCTACTGAGCTCGCAGGATCCACAAAAGAAAACCTTAATACAATTCTCATTGATGAGAATGATTTGTCAATGAAAAGATTGGATGATTTACGAAGTCAGTTACTAATGTTGCAGGAAGAGAAGGTGCCTTTTCTCCCAGTTAACTTGTTCATCTTGTTGTTCCGACTTAGATCAACAGTGATGGTGATTGAAACCCAATAGAAAAGTTAAAGAGATAATATGAAGATGTTCAAACTATTTTGTCACAACACTATACTGTTTACTTTTAGTCCCAAGAAACTTGAAGATATGGAGGAAGGTTTCTTTCGTCAGAAGCAACATTAAGGAACACTAATGTTCAGTTTTAAATTTCAAGCATATTAGTTTCTTATCATCTGGAAGCTCTCTGCTTCCATTCTGTAGTTGACTCTGACTTCTGTTTCTAATTTAGTTTAATGAATTTACATCCAGGGTGAGCGCCTGAAGCAAGTGCTTGACCAATTGAATGTTCTGAAAGCTCTGTGCCTGGTGCTTGGGATGGACTTCAAATTAACAGTTTGTGGTGTTCATCCATCTTTGGATGACTCATGTTGCGCAAAAAGTATAAGTGTGGATACAATAGAGAGCTTATCTGCTACAATATTTAGGCTTAAAGATGTCAAGCTGCAGCGAATGCGAAGGGTACGCATTTTCCAAGTCAAGTCTATTGCAATTTATCCTCTGTTCTCTTATCTTTGCATTTTCAGCTTCAAGATCTTGCAATGACCATGGTAGAGCTATGGAATCTGATGGATGCACCAGTCGAGGAGCAACAAATGTTCCAAAATGTCACATGTACTATTGCTGCAGCTGAAAGTGAAATAACAGAGCCGAACTGTCTCTCTTTGGAGTTCATCAATAATGTACATTCTCAATATTTCCTCCAACTAAAGTATTAATTTGCTGCTAGTGGAGTAGTTTATCACTCCTTCTCCATCTTGTATTCTATTCCCCCAAGTGCCAATGTTGGAGTGTGCAACATCATCCTTGGCAGTAATATGCATGCAATGTATCTTGTCCTCAGGCTGAGACAGAAGTGATAAGGCTACAAGAAATGAAGATGAGTAAAATAAAGGAGGTCTTTTTGAAAAAGAGATTGGTTTTAGAGGAAATATGCCGAGAGGCACACATGGTTGTTGAAGGACAATTTGGAACAGATTTTTCATTGGAATCTATAGAGTCAGGTTTGGCTCCGTTTGTCTTTCTTTTTCTTTTCTTTTTTTTTTTTTTTTTTTTTTTTTATTTTTTTTTTTTTTTTTTTTTTTTTTTTTTTTTTTTTTTTTTTTTTTTTTTTTTTTTTTTTTTTTTTTTTGAAAGTATTTTTTTTTTTTTTCTTTTTTTCTCTTTCTTTGTCTATTAAGGCATAGAACGAGATTGTCATGTGACATGTTAGCTCATAAACGTCCTTTACAATAATTGAGATATCCCCCCATTTGAACGAAAAGGAAGCAGCAAAACTTGTAAATAGGGTCACTAGGTATGACCTTGTGAACCAATACGAATAGCAGGCAACAACTTGCAGTTTCTCCGCTCCTGCTTAATCTTATTTCAATCTTTCAGGAGCAATCAGTACATCCTTTCTACTAGAACAATTGGAGAATCAGATTTCCAAGGTTAAAGAGGAAGCTTTCAGTAGAAAGGAGATTCTTGAAAAGGTTCAGAAATGGTTGGCTGCTCGTGAAGAGGAATGCTGGCTGGAGGAGTACAACAGGGTTGGCCATAATGTTTGTTTATATCACTGAATTTTACTTTCATTATCTACATCAGCACTTCCCCAGCCCCTACCGCACTATGCCTCTTTCCCCCTCTCTCACAGTTTATTTCTAAAGTAGGATGACAATCGTTATAATGCTGGGAGAGGCACACATCTATTGCTAAAGCGTGCTGAGAAAGCTCGTGTTATTGTCAACAAAATTCCAGGTACATGGCCTGCTTTCTAGCATGATAACAGAGACTGCAGCTGGAAAAGTTTTTTCTTGACTCTTATGAAGAGACAACAAATTTAAGTTGGTTTTATTAATGAAAGACCTGGTACAGCAGAGAATATTACCATTTCTCATAGGAATTAATCAAATTAAAAATCTGTTAATTTTTTTACCATCAACCGTTACCATGTTGTCTGGCTCTCATTTAATAGTACTTCTGATATAGATTCTAAGTTCCACCTACTTTCACATACTTAATCAAGTGTACTGAGAAGAAGCAAAAAGGATTTAGTGGCAACTCCTTTTTTGTTTTTGACCCAAACACATTTTGTCTATCCAAAGTGCAAACAGAGTTCTAATCACAAACAAAACGGAAATTTTGGAGACCTGAACATAATTGTATAATTTGTGTTTGGAATTTTATCATATTATTCGTCTTGTGTTTCTTGGAATTTTACTGAGCAGCATGTCCCTATTCATTCTGCAGTTATGTACTTGGTGTAAATTTATATTTACTAATACTTATTACTTCTTGGCACCAAAGCCATGGTGGAGGCACTAAAATCAAAAGCAAAAGCTTGGGAGAAAGAAAGAAAAGTAGAGTTCTTATATGATGGTGTAAGCACTTTTCTTGAACTACTTATCGTCCTTTAAATTGAACTTCAGTCTGCTTTTCTTTGGATTAGCTATTTATTCTGCAACTTTTATTGTACTATATATGATGCTTCTGAATGAGTTCTGCTTTCAATTCTTGTTTGCCGCAATCAATTTTTCAATCTTATTTTTCCTGTCTAGGTTGGGCTTGTTTCCATGGTTGACCAGTACTTTGAGTTAAAACACTTGAAAGAACAAGAGCGTCAAAGGCAGAGGGTATGGATACCATTGGGTTGAATATCATTTGAATTCGTCTACACTTCAGTGAAATTAAATATTTATAAGTTTCTGCTCGTACGTA
>NC_026155.1:2038258-2057827 GCF_000512975.1 Sesamum indicum
GCAGAGCAGAGCAAGAAGCAATATATGGGTCAAAACCCAGTCCATCCAAGAGTGGGAACAAGAATTTGAGACCATCAACTGGAGGTGTGGGTAATAAGAGGTTTTCGTTAGGAGGGGCAATGCTTCAAAACACACTTGCAGACAAAGCAGCTCTCTCTTCCCGTTCTCTTCTGAAGAATAACCCTGTGAAGCGGCAGAGTTCTCACAACCATAGCAACAAAGCTTTCATGCCCCATTCTTCTGGTAAAATTGGTTTGAGACTTTTCAGTTCAAATATTTGAGAATTTGTTCTAATTGATCATGAGTTGCATCGTGGTGGATTCTAAAGCAACAAGTAAAGGTGCATGAATGATCCAATTTGAAATATGTCCTGATAAGACTCTACTCTTACATAAATGTTTATCAAGTTTTGATGAAAATTTTCCATTATTTATTAGTTATAATGGTGTTAATTTTTGGAACAGGCAAGAAAAACACGTCTGCTGGCCCTGTTAAACATCATTCCAGCAACGCATCAAACTCACAGCATGCAGAACTATTGCCACTGCGGAAGGCCCTCTCCCCCCTATCTTCGTTATCTTCCAATATCATTTCGTGCAATTTTCAGGACCAGAACACCAAAAGCGGCGACTTCCAGGATACGCACGTAGTATGTAAAACTCCAGCAACAACACCAACGAAGAACGTATCAACTCATGATGAGAACAGAACACCAAAGACAATGCCAATTCCAGTGCCCGCTACTCCTCCAACGGTTTCTGCTGCAATGCAAACGACCACGACCCCTTTTACACCTGCCATTCGTGTTGCTGGAGGAGTTGAGTATTCTTTCGAGGAGAAAAGAGCTGGTTTCGTCCTTCCTAGATCACATTCTAAAACATTGCAACTAGTTTGAAGGTTGAGCCATTGACATCTGTAAGGTTTTAGGTTCATAGGATCACTTTCTGCTTCTTGATTGACCATCTAAATCCCATTCCACACAGGCCATTGATCTATGGCTTCTACTACTTCCTATTCATGTATATAGGATAAACTTCGACACGTCATTGATGTGCTTGAATTGATACTTCTTTTGGCTGCTGGGAAATCAAGATTTAGCTACTAGCCTAATGTTATTGCCTCGTATCTGTTATGATTATTTGAGGCTTTCGAGCCACTTGATTGAAGAATTCTGTACCTCAGATTCGAGTATTACAAGGATTATTACTGTACACATTACATTTGCAAACTTATGAAGGGTCAGTTTGGTTCAAATGAAAAAGAAAAAGCAAAGTGGAAGGGGAAGGCGAGGAAATGAATAATAATTTTTCTTCAACTTCTTTAGTACGGTGGAAAGGTAAGTAAATCTCAAATGTTCTTACTCTTATTTGGTATAAGGAAAACAGATTGATAATAATAGACTAATTTCTATAATTTTACTGAATAACCCTTTATTTCATTTTGTATTAAAAAATAAATACATTAATATTATACTAATATAATTTTAGTATATCAAAAATTTAAAAACCTTATTGATAAAAATATTTTATCAAATAAGAATAGGAATATTTTCTATTAATAAAAATTTTCATCAAAATGAGTATTATTTATTTATTTTAAATTGTTAGTTTAAATAAAATAATAATTACTACAATATTTTCAACAAACGAATTCGAGTTCAAACATCAGTGCTTTTATTGATACTAAGAAAACTTTGGAGGAAAATTATATATTTAGATATATATGGGTAATAGAGTAAATAAAAATAAAAACTATATTTTTTTATCTTTTGGGCCTTATACTTCCACTTTTCGGCCCAATTTTTCACAAAAATAAAATTGGACTATAAAAGAGTTTTATATATATCGAGTTTTACTTCACCTCCATCTCTTTTTCCTAACCAAACATAAAAGTTTTCTTATAGATTTATTTTTACTTTTACTTATCTTATATTCCCATTTTCACCCCAACCAAACGCAATGTGAATACAAAATTTGAAACCTATACGTGCAGAACTATGTCTGAATGGCACTACAATTTAAGGATTATTACAATGATTTTACATAATAATAAAATATGTATTGGGTATTTATTCTATTTTTATACATTTATTTTACATAAATTTGAATGACTCTGACTGTAGTGGTGATTAATACGGACTAAATTAATGTTTCATAAATTATAAATTTGTATATATACAAATTACTGGTCAGCCCAATTATATCAAGATAGAATAATACACAATTTTATTTAAAAAAATGATAAATTACAATTTCCTCTCCTAATATTAGATATAATTACACCCCCAGAATGAAAAATAATATATAATCCTTAAACAGTGAACTAGGTATTATTATTTTACGTTTGATTAAACTTAAAAAAAAGTATTTGAAAAAATGTAACAAAAAAATAAGGATGAGTAATAATCTATGAGGAATATTAGTCCATAAAAATATTTTAAAGGACCCTTCCCCTAAGGTCTGGTGTAATTATACATAAACACTTTGTAGTTTGAAAAATTACATCTAACACTCTTGAAGTTTGCTTTCGTCTAATAAATAAGTCTATTCATTAGTCTTACTCTTGATTTACTTAATACTGATTTATTGCAGGTTAAATCTTTTTATGATTAAATTATCCTCATATGTCTTCACGTTTTAATGCATGTGAGGATGTACACATTCACCGTATAAGGATAGTATAACCGAAAAAAATTATTTAACATGCAATAAGTCAGTAATAAGTCAATCGAGAGTAAATATCGATTTTCATTCAGTTCTTTTATTAATATTAGCGAATTTAGTGAATTTTGACTAATGAGTGGACTTATTTGTTAGACAGAAGCAAACCTTAAGGGTACTACATGTAATTTCAAATCACATAAGGTTTACGTGCAAGGACACCAAACTTCAAGGGAGGGGAGTAATTATCCTTATTTTAATTTTTTTTAAAAATAAATAAAATTATAATTCGTAATCCTAAAGAACATTTGGTCACTTCATCATAAATATTAGATGAATAACTATCAGAAGCTAACAAAATGAGCTCGTTGTTAAATGCACGTTAAAATAATGGAGTATTTGTAATTTTTCAAATAACTAGAAAGTACTTATATATATGTTAAATTTTAGGGAAGGTGATTGTAATTTATCCTTGAAAAAATTATTTCTAATAATTGAATTAACCAAATTTTTTTACTTAAATCAAATTTGATCGAATTAAACCAATCACAAAATAAGAGCAAGTATACATAATTAATTATTTTTTAAAATTATACACCAATTATATAATAAATACGAGCAAAAGTTTTCCTTGAATTAACATGGGAGGGCGAAATAGTGTTCATGTAAGAAGGTGGATCTCATCAATCATTGCAGTTTTGCATACTAAGCCAATCCTAATGCTGTCATTAAGGAATCTAATGAAGGAATTAACCAATCATGTCAGAATTTGCTGTCAGCACCAAAATTCCGTTCCCCTGCATGTCTGCCAAGTGCAATAAGCTCTTTTCCACTTTCCCAAAAGGGAAAGATAATTATACTTCATAAATCTTTCCAAGACTCCGCTCATCCCCTGTTTTCTCAATGTCCCACAAACCTTATCACCTTCACTTACTGTCCTAATTGCAGTTTGGGATTACCTTAATCATGTCTTAATCCAAATTACACACACTGAAATAGACAGTGGCATGATGTGTAGTTTACTCCAATTTCAAGGCCATTTCACCTTCAACATCTGGGAAAAGGACAAAAGTCAGATCAGTTGCAGGAAAAAGAGGTTGACCAAAAGATCTACTCTAAGCACTGTGGCCCCCCACATAAATTATTTTTTTACTTTAAATGGAAATTTGTTATCTGTATTTTCAAAAGGATTTTTCATCTTTTTCCCTTTAAGGAACTTAGAATTTACTGCCACTTTTTCTTTTTACCAGATTTTACCTATGGTAAGAAAGCTTCTTGGAAGTGAGAACCCGGATTTCAAATTTTTCTTAATCACGTTCCTGTTTAGTTTTTGGGCTTCAAGTTTTATGAATCAGATAATAAAAAATTATTTTTTGTTTGTCTTCTCTTGGGTAAATTTTGAATTGCAGTGGCATTGAGATTGGGAATTCACCACACTTAGTTGTGTACGTATGGAGCTTCTTCCCTTCTCTTTGTTTCTTGCAGTTCTTGAATAAGCAAAGAGTTTGTACTAGAGTTGAGAAAATCTCATCCTGTTAATTCTCCCATTTCTTGTTTCTGTGTTTTTTTGTGTGTGGGGGTGTATTAACTTTTTTATGGGTTTTGCATGGCTTGATTCTTATGGGTTAGAAAACTTCTGCACTTGGGTACGATTTCTATTTGTGATCGCAAAAAGATTGAGTCTTTTTGTTTGGTCGGAGTGTTAAGCAATAGAGCTATGAACATTGAAGAAAAAGCTTACTGTTCATGGAAGGTTCCTTGCTATTAAGCGATAATTTTGTCAGAATTTTGTTTAGTTTGTCTGGTTGATATGTTTGAATTTCTGGGGTCTCGCAGTATTTGAGGTTCGGTGCCGACTTTCAAGCTTTCATTTTAATCGAGCGTTGCTGTCTGAGTTTTGGTATATTATACTCTTCTCTGAACTTCAGATAATAGCATTGCTTTCAACTTAAGCCTATATGATCAAGTTCTTGTAGGAACATCAGAAGCAGACAAATCTTCATTGCAAGCGCCATGGATTCTGCCAAAGCAATGGCTTCAGGGGTGACAGTAGTTGCTCCTGGAGCTCCATCCAGCTACCAAATGGCCCCAAGAACTGAGAATTTGGAACCGGGATCGTTGCCGATGGCTTCGCCTTTGATGGTTTCAGGTTCAGAAAGGAAGAAGAGAGGTAGACCTAGGAAGTACAAACCTGATGAGTCTACAAGCAGGGTGTTGTCACCTGTGCCACTGTCGTCGTCAGCTCCACCTGCCACCGGCAAGTCCTATGTGGAGGAGAAGAAGCCAACTCCTGCACGGCCCGTCAGTTCGGAGAAAAAACATAGAAGTAAAGTTGGAGCTGAAAAATTAGGTAAGCTTCATTCATGTCCTGTTTATTAGTCGAGAGTGCTTAAAGATATGATGGACTTGCATTACCACTCAAGTGAAACAGAGAAAATTTCTTGAAACAGTTTTGGAAAACAAACCTGAGCAGCCTTATATATGTTTACAAAACTAGAGGTTTTAATAGATTCTGATTGATTTGGGAGCTTTAAAAGCCTTCAATGGATATATAGAAATCTCTTATGCCCCATAGACAAATCCTTCCTTCTTTCTATGTCTTCTTTAGAGTACTTTATGATAGCCAATTGTCATATGGAAAGACCTGAATTTGTCGCTCGAAGTTTTCGAACTTGCACACAGAGACCTGCAAGGCATTAAACTCCATGCCCCTTTTCACTGTCTAACTTGTTATGAAAGTTGTTTGGCAATCATTTGTATCTCACTTGTGAAATTCTCAAGTCTCAACGGCAAGTATGGGGACTGTAATCCCCATAGGTATTCGTTCTCATGCTTTTCGTCCATGAGATCCCAAGTTTTACTTATGCAAGCATCGGGCGGGCAGGCCATGCGAGGATAAGTAAAACCGGGAAAGGGGGATGGAGCCGTGCAGTTGACCAGAGCAGTCATGATGCTTGCATGTATCAACTATGATATTGTTTTCAGATGTATTCCATACTATTCATGGGCATTTTTTCCTCTCTTACCATTAAAAACAACATAGTACGAGCTGAGGATAGTTTCAATTGGAGATTCGCCAATTTGATTTTATGAAGTAAATCTTGGTAATGCTTTATGCTTTCACAAAATGAATCAAGGTAAATAATTATCAATGTCTTTTTCAAGTCATATATACCTTTAAAAGTGGCTCATTTTGCATTTCATGTATAACTTTTCTGTTTTCAATTTTACTGCAGCGTCGGAAAAGAAGTAAAAGTTATCAAATAGTGTGAATAAATATCTGATAAATTTTTGTCTCATTCGTTCTGCAGATGACTGGGGTGACTGTTTTACGGGTTCAAGTTTTTTGCCACATGTGATCACTATCAACTCTGGCGAGGTATATTCAGTAAGATTGAGATGAAATGTTGGCGATTAATACATATTCGTGCAATTGACTTATTACCGTTTGTTATATCTCTATATGCTTTATTTGTGTGAAGTTGTGTAGGAAGTGTTGTTATATCACGGACAAAGCTGTGGGTTTTATAAATCATTAAGCAATTCATTGTACTCAAAGGGTCCAAGAACAAATAACAAAATTCTAATTAATTTCAATTATAAGAACTAGAATAAATTCTAATTTGTGTCAATATTTTGTGAATTCTTTCATTATAAAAATTATGAAGTGGTTTTAACAGATTTCTTTGGTTGCTAGGATATTTCGACAAAGATAATGGAGTTCTCTCTACAAGGGCCAAGAACTGTTTGCGTAATATCCGGAAGTGGGACGGTGTCGAATGTTACAATTCGGCATCCCAGCTCCTCCGGCGGCACTTTAACATATGAGGTGCGCCATTGATCTTAAAGTATTTTATTCCACCTTATGTTAACACATGAATGATCTCCTTGTTTTCATCCTTTACTAGCTAAAGATTTGTGTAATTAGCAATGTTCCGTTCATTGTGTGTTGTTCCTGCCTCTCGTCTATCTCGTGATAAAATCTTCCAAAAATGTTTATTCTGCTGTGTAATTTCTCCAAAAGATCGTTAGTCATACTCGCTATCCATGAGTATTAGGTATGACGACACACGCTTGGAGAATATCCACAAAGTAGGGAAGAACCAGGAAGACTGACGACAAAGTAGACATACAGATTTATGCGGTTCACTTGACGAGCCTCTATCCATCGACGAGGAAAACTAGACGACTACAATCAAGCATGACAATTTTTTTCTAAAACAAAGCTTTTGAAGTGTTTCTACTTACCTCTTCGCCTATTTTTTAAGAGTGCATCTAGATTTTTGACCACCCTTGATAGCTTCATAGTTGCTTTACTTACACGTGTGCGTGCCAAAATTTATGGTAGCTTTTTAGAGATGGCAAGATTTAGCACAACTCTATCAGATGTGCAATTCTTGCCTATTTGATCTATATGGTTGCCTCAAGCTTTTTCCAACAATTCACTTGCAGGGTCTGTTTGAAATTCTTTCCTTTTCCGGCTCATTTACTCCAGTTGAGATGCCGGACTCGAAATTTGGGAGATCCGGCATGATGGCCATAAGTTTGTCTGGTGCCGATGGTCGTGTGGTGGGAGGCTTAATTGCTGGACTTACGATAGCCGCCAGCCCTGTGAAGGTACAGTTCAATTTTCCGTCTCAATGTCCCTTAAAGCATTTATATTATCTGATACGAAAAATTGTCAAATAAAATCTATTTTATCTGATAAACTTATATACTTTATACATGAATTAGGAAAAATAGAATAACAAGTTCGCGTAACTAACGTACATATCTCATGCTATTTTACTATTATAAAAATAGGAATAAATGCAAACATAAATTGGTTAATTAGTGGAAACTAGGAGAGTTTTGTCACATTACTGGTTATGAAACATAAATATGGAATTCCAACGTCCTACAGAAACGTCATGCTTTAGTCTAGTTATTGTGAAAAACCCGGAAAAACTTTTTGCTATAGTTACGGTTAACATAACTAGTTAAGACATCTAACCATAATTCCCCCTCATGGCTTCCATTTCTGCTCTCTCTAACGTTATCAGGTTGTCGTTGCGAGTTTTCTGCTGGGCAGTCCCTTTGTGCCGAAATCCAGGAAGCAGAAAACGGAAGCAGCTTTCACAGTTGATGCATCAGGTCCAAATGCGGCTCCTGCTACCAATGTTGATAAAAGGGTTCCTAATGAGACACAACGGCCTAGCTGCTCTGCGTCTGAGAACCCGACTAATTGGGCAGCCACGCAAGTTGCAGAGCGATCAAGGAAATCTACTGCGGACATAAACATATCCTTACAGGGTTAGTCTTGTTCGAACCTTTGTATTTAGTTTTAACCTTGCTGCCTGATAGCTTGTGGTGAATCATGGTTGTGTGCCTGTTCTCGGTTTGCCATTTCCGGTTGTTCCTCGCTGTGCATTTTAGGCCATCTCTGATTGAAGGAGGCAGAACTCGAAACCTTTGTAAGAATTTGATGGAATCTAACGTATTTTTCTTGTTTCTTGTGTGCGTCTGTGTGTGTTTAATCTTGATCAGGAGTTCTTGGGAAATTGTCGATTTTCTGGCAATTATGATTCTGGCACTTCATGTTATCAGTGGAATTTACGGCAGAAACTGAAGTAAATTCGAACTAGTAAAGTCGAAACAACTGATGAAAGTTGATCTACGAGATACATTACTAGAATCTTGGTCGTCATCAATAGTAGAAAATAATGGAAAACGATGAAAAGAAATAAAACCTACAATAAACGGAGAATTGTCGTTCGTAATAAGAGTCAGAATTCACTTCCAGTCATACACGTTGATTCAATTAGTGAAAACCGGCTATTTTCTTCAGGAAAGGTTGTCCGGATGATCCGATGTTGATTTAGTTGGTAAAAACGGGCTATTTTCTGCGTCAAAGGTTGTCTGAATGATCTTACGTTGATGATCCTTCTATCGATATGACAACTGCTGTAATAATAAGTAATCTGCAAGTAGTGATTGATGGGTGCTAGAGCAAATGTATAACGGGTAGAGTTGAAATCACCTTAACATGTTTACAGAATCAACAGCGAAGTAGCAGCAGCCGAGGAGGTGTACTCGGACAACAAAAGCATTTCGACTGTTTCCATATACAAAAACTAGTGCTCGAAAGTTGAAACAAGAAACTACAGATACCTAAAACTGAGACCGTTCCAGCAACAGTCTCTAAACAGGGAAATGTTTGAAGAAACGAAGAATCAACTGATCAATAACTTAGTTCTTGAATAGTTCCAAGCAGTGTCCTTCGTCCAAGTTCCCGCTCCAGAACTTCTTGTAGTACTCGGCATAAGTGAAATCTCGGTAGATGGATCGTTCTCCTCTGTCTGTGAGTGCTTTCGGAGCACTGATACTTGCAGCATCGCTCGGGCAGAGGAAGGAAGCTACTGAAAGTCTTGGTTTATCAGCATTAACAACCGCGCGATGCCAAACACTCTTGTACTTTCCATTGCTTAGTGCCTGCAGAAATTTCAATACTGTAGACTATTAGAATCATTCCTAAACGGTCACTTTATATCCATCGTTTTATGTATTTTCATCGTCACTTTATCATTCATAAAGTTACACGACGATCGCTATAGTTAAGGTATATCACAAGAAAAAAGTCGTTCATAAAAAAAGTACAGTGACACTTGATACCAAAATTACACTTTTCGTTTTACAGAATGGGGAGACCAACACTTTTACGGAATTTTCAAAATGGTTCAAAAATTAGAAAAAACTCATTAGTCCTATAAATCCCGTAAAACAGAGGACTAAATGTGTCGAGCTTTCTCAATTCTGGAACCATTTAAAAAATCTTGTGATGTATAAGAGCGATTTTTCGCAAATTTGAGATCATTTTAAAAATCCCGTAAAATAGAGGACTAAAAGTGTTAATTCCCCTCATCCCCCAAGTTTGCAGAAGGAATTGTAGTATAAAACAGATGAGTGTCGACATCACGGCATATAAATTCTTTTAAACAAGTGAAAAATCGGTTCGTAATATGCTTAAACCATAGGGGTGTCCCTGCAATTATTCCTAAATTTGGATATGACTCACCTGGATTTGATCACCAATGTTAATAACAAAAGCATTAGGATGGGGTTTTATTGCCAACCACCTGCCATCCTTAAGAACTTGAAGCCCAGCAACCTGCAAATCTTGAAGAAGAATGGTGAGGGAATTGGGATCTGTGTGTGCTGGCAATCCATATGTCAACTCAGGTTGTGGACATGCTGGGTAATAATTCATGGCCATATGCTGTCCTTGTTCTCCTAATATGTTTTTCAGACAGTCTTTCTCTAGTCCTAAGCTCTCTGATATATCTTCCTGCAGCCGGAATCCAAGCTGTCGAACTTTCATGCAGTAGTTGCTTACGATATCCCTGCAAACGTGAGCATTTTTCCGCATGAAATTGCCTTTCCGGGCACCGAAATCCAAGATCCGATATAATTCAAACATATTCTCGTTTTCATTGCTTGTATTGCAAAACTTGAAATATGTCAAAACCTTAAGGATGTATATGCAAATTATCCCCTTGTGCTATTTGTAAGGGATAATTGATTTACACTTCTTGATTTATGGCCTGCTTACATAAACCACCCTTATCTTTTAAATAATTACACATACACCCACTAAAAATCCTTATCACTGCACAAATCATCCCTTACTTTTTTGAAAAATCACACACTTTAAAAATGTTCGCATCGCTACACAAAGTACCTCTATGTTTAGCTGTCAGGGATAGTTTCTATAATTATGCAAAAGTCAGGGATAATTTGTTTAAATGAATCATAGATCAGGTGTAAATATAATAATCCCTCGCTAATAAGAGGTTTGTTGAATGGAATATTACAGCTCGGACTTTCTGTCATAAAATAATTTTGTATTTCATATTCATTTAGTATATCCAACATGTATGTATATAAAATATATTTTTTTAAATATACAAATTAGGTAAAATTTTACAGTTATTTTTATCTATACTATTTATTAAGGAGGAGAATTTTGGATACTAACTATCATTTTCGTCAAAATATGAATTGCCTAAAATACCCTTATTACACTTGTTTACTCCACATTGGAACTATCTTTTCTAATTAATTAATAATCTTTTTATTTAAATTTAATTCATCTTATTAATGTTTTGATCAGTTATTCATTCTATCTCCTTCTTTTTAGTCGAATTAAATAAATATAATAAAATTTTAAATAATTGCACTCGTCGAATGTGCTTCAACTGCTTGTACATATTAAATTAAATAGGACAGACAGTACCATACCAGGACATCAATTAATGTAAGAACAACAGTAGACTTACTTGAAAGAAGAGGGTGTGGAGGGCCACTCCGGCACATATTTGTCCAAGGGATAGCAATGCAGCCTGAGATAATCCCTCCAGTTGTTCACAGTCTCCTTCCTCACATTGAAGCTTGTCGACAATCGGGTCGTTCTGGACGGGTCATCCGAGTACAACTTCATCTTCTCCTCCACCGGCAAACCAAAGAACTCATGAGCCACTCCTAGGATCTTGTCCGTTGCTGCCTTGGACACTCCATGATTAATCACCTAGTCCCAGAAAACAATTAACACATATACTCCCGGCCCTAGTTAGACACAACAAGAAACATCAATGTTTGAGTAACCTGGAAGAAGCCGTATTCTCGACAGGCATCGCCTATCTGTCTGACTATTAGGCTCCTGTCTTTGCAACCCAAGTCGATAACGGGAATGTTGTTGCAATCAGCAACTTCAAACAGTTTCGGCCTGTCGGATTCCGGACGAATGTAACTCACAGGAATGCTCGAGAACTGGCCCGCGCTAATGACCTTCACCGCCATGGAACCTAGTAATGATGATGCAATTAAGGTTGTTAACCGGCAAGAAACCCGCTCTTTGGAGCTTTAAATGTGAAGTGAAATATAAAAACGAAACATCAATTCAAATATCAAACAAAGATCATAGGCCAACAAGTTTTTGATGTGTACATATAAAATTAAATCTAAGATAAACATTCCAAGATTCATACCGAAATTCCCTAAATTTCAAAGAAAAACGTCATAAAAAGTATCTCAAGAGACAACGAAAATTCTAATTCGAATCGGGTTTAGTTAGATTTTAACTAATTATACAAATAAATATAATATACTTGCAAGATAGATATTTTAAACTTGCATATGGATTACTTTGATTTTATGATATCCGGTTTGAATAAAAAAAATTTCACAAGATAAAGGATCTGACTGTCGATCGGACAAAACAAAACTGTGGTAAGAAATCTTTTTAACATTGATTCTTGACAAAAAATCCCTCAAGAATGGTTTTCTTACTTAGCAATCATCTCAAACAAACACATCCCATCAAATACAGACTTCAAATTAAGGTTGAATATCATGTAAGGATATTACAAGAATCAAACACACAATGAAGGGTGTTTGTGTGTGTAGAGGACACTATAAACTCAAACAAAAGCTATTGGACCGTAGACAGAAGAAGAAAGGAACCTGGACTGGGATTTGTGTTCCTGCTTCCAATTTTCTACTGCTCATCAGATGGCCTCTCTAATTCCTTTAAATAAGTCAGTCGTATATAAATAAATAAACCTGCATCCTCGTCATCTCAACTCGCTCCCTCACATCACCACGTGGACCAATGCTGACGTCGTCCATGTTCGCAGTTATGTACCGTCATCCGAATGACGTCATAACGTACGCCGTCCTCGGAAGTCGAAAATTTGGTACCTAACGTTCCCCTTTTCGAGATTCCCAGATTTGCGATTTAAACCAGCCTCCCTCGTTTTGATAAATAAATATTTTTTTATATTTAAATAAAAAATAAATATCCAAATTAATACATCATAATTCAAAGTAAAATAAAAAAGATAAAAATTAAGAAGTATTATCAATATGATGAAAAGAAATTGATATAATAGTATCATAAATCGTCGGTGTGAATGAAAAAACTATCTTTTTTTTGTATTATATTAATATAGATAGATAAATATATGTACGTGCAAGACAAATTATTAATGTGTTATTTCTATTTTAATTCACAAACGCGTAAACAAAAAATAGAGAAAAATCAATTTGTTAGTGTACGTACGTAATTAATAATCAATAGAGACGTGATTGAATAGTTAATTTAACAAGAGATGAAAAGTTGTATAGGTTTTATCAATTGAATGGCATTTATAGCATTATAATAAATAGTGTACTGGTATTGAAATTACAATTTTGAATTTAAAAATCCATTTTTTTTATAATAATATGGATAAAAAATGCTTTTATTATGATTAATTACTATATTAGAAAAATTATTACAAATGCTAATTAGCATTGATTGCACAATGGTTATTATCTGTTATTTTTATAAATGAGGTCAAAACATTAGTTACAACTGAAAATTATGATGAATAGTTTGATTAATGGTAAAATCATGACAAATATTGATTAATCGCAGTTAAAATTTAAATTTTTTGTATTGATTTTATTTAACTATAGTAGAAAGTATTGACTTGCTACGGTTTTTAAGACATAATGACTTATATAGCAGGGAAAAATCTATGTCTTTTATAGTAAATATTATACATAGTTACCAGTGCACATGCACTTGATGCATGTGCATAGTCTAATTTTTTGTTAGTCATTATGGCACGTCGTTCCTGTGTGCATATAATAAATAATTATTTTATATTTTAAAATATATTATAAATAAGAATAAAGTATATAAACCAACACGTCATATTTAAAAATAAATTAATTTAATGATATTAACAAAAAAAATAATTGATATCATTGTTTTACAAACTGCTGTTTGTGAGTGAAATATTCGTATTAGTATAGAATATACAGAGTAAAAGAAGAATTTGAGTAGGGGCAGTTGAAAATATATAAGGTCATTGTTGGTAATTTAAAGAATTAGTATCACGGTGTAAGCAATCGCTATTTGTAGGTGAAAATAGAATTTTATTTTTTTATTTATATATATGGTATAGATGAAAGAGAAAAAAATAAAATTAGAAATTAGTAAAAACTCCAATCTTATTAGAACTAAAACATAACATAGTGTTTGGATTCGTTTTTGAGTGTTTTCTTGTATTTTGTCGAAATAGAGAGATAAACTTATATATATTTATGTATATATATGTTTATACATATGTATGTATTTATGCTAAAACAGTTAAAAATACCTAAATAAGGTGTTTTTGAATGATGACAAACATTGGGTATGCTTTGATTCGTCCAAGAGATAACTTGAATATGAAAACAAACATACTAAATTATTTTTCTTTTGAGAGAGTGGGGAGTGTGTGTGTGTGTGTGTGTGTGTGTATTTGGTAAAAAAGTAGACAAAAATACAGAGCATGTGCATATGAACTTGAAATTTTTTTTTGGGTAAATATAAATTTCATTAATAAGTGAAAGATATATTACAACAATGCCCCATTCAGACAGTACTCTCGTCAGACCAAGGAATACGCCACAGTCGGTATTATAACGTCCGTAGAATTTTTTACATAATTAGGAGACTAACTCGTAATTATTAAAAATTTAAATTTAATTAATAAACAAATTATAGACTAAATTTTGGATATAATAAAATTTGAACGGATTAAATTGGAGTTCGTTATAATATTTAAAAATAAATTATGTTAATTAGAAAACTAAAAAGGACGTAATGGTAATTATTAAAAATATAAAATATATAAAAGAAAAAAAAGGTGGGCACAGCATGTGCCGCCACCGCCTCACCAATTATTAAACACACACACACACATATATATATATATATATATATATATATATAAGTATGTTAATTGAAATAGCAATTTCACTTTAACACACACACGCAATTGCGGAGAATAGAGGTACGAGATTTTGGGAATTTAATTTTTAATAATTTATATAATTATATTATTTAATTAGTTTCTTTATTAAATATTTATTATATTAAGCGATGTACTATTTTATTGGAGTATTTTATAATTTTGGCTATTTAAATTAGTGTCGAAGTAAATATCGCATTTGCTATAAAAATGATATAGTTGGTTAATTAAAATATTATTATTATTATAGCTAATTTATACAATTCCATCTGAATGCTTAACCAAATATGTAATTCTATGTATTATTGCTCAATTAAATTGTATAGCAATGATAAATTGACAGAAAATTCATAGAAATGCCTCGAAAAGTTATATCTAAGAAATATTATGTTATTAAAGAAGAAAAATGAGGTTTCAGTGGTAATATAATTTACGGATGCTATTAAAAACGATAGTTATAAATATATATGGGGTTTGATTAAATGAATTCTTATGAATTAGTTCATAAATTAATTATATGATTGAGAAGCTTAGAAAGTGTAATTATCTAAAATAAAAGGGAACAGAAGTTGAGCTTCAATATAAATTGAATATTAAAAGATTGGTGGATAATGTACGAATATTGTATAATAATTTATTTAGAGTTTATAATATCTTTATATATTGATTATATGTATAATATTTACTATAAGACGTGACAACAAAGTAGAGGGTTAAGCAGTCCTTCGTGCAATCGAAGCATTTTGGAAATTTAAGGTAAGTATAGCTAATTGAATTTATATATATATCTATATGTGTAGTATTATATATATTATATATATTGGTTTCTTGGATGCGATCGTGAACTTGGCTTTATATTATTATACGTGGCTTTCGTATATTGAGTGTTTATATAATTAGTTGTGGATTATTTGTTAGATTATCCTAATATCGGTGGAATTGGTCATATGTGTTTGTAATGGTTGGACGTGGGAGTGGTATGAATACGTGATTGTATAATTGATTGTCATATGAAATCAAATTAGGAGCTATATTGAGAAAGTAATTATTATAAAGAAAAGAATGATGATCGTGAATTTCAAATAAAAGATGATACTTATCTAGTTGGGAACACAGTCAATGGTTTATGAAAATGTGATTGATGATGTGATATGAAAACATCTGAATTAAGTTAGGTACCATGGCGCGTAGGGTACCAGGGTATTCCGGGCAGTGGGGAATATCCTGTGCTGTTAGCTACACACTAAGGTGGTGTAGGGTACCATATTTATTGTGATGTCTTGTGCTGATATTGTTACACAGTTGAAGTAAAAGAGTGTGGGGATATCACATACAACAGGTATCCTGTGTTGTATATGATATGACGCTGAGATGATAATGGCCAGCGAAACCATTGACTGATGTACTCCAGCTAGAGTAAGTGGGGCCGTTAATTAATAAACGATAACGTCAAATATTATGTCGTGGATTGTGAGTATGTATTACTGCTTATATCTGATGTTGCTATATGACGAAAGACCGTTAGTCGATGTGACTGTTTGTACGTGAATTGTGCCTGTGTATATGTATAGACTGATTGGCTATACTTATTGAGTAGGCAGTTCATTCCTTGCCATATACTTTCAGGAGATAGGTCACATTGACTAGTCATATCGGACTTCGAGCCGTGCTGTGGTCTTTATTAGGTGGATCAGCCGTGACATCTGAAGCCGGAGTTTTTGGCTGTTTGGTTGTTAAATATTCTAGTCTCTTATCGGGTTGGTGTTTAAAACTGTGATACTATTTTCCTTGAGGTTATGCACATGAGGACATCTAGTAAGGTTGATGGTATATATTATCTTTTATGATATATATTATATTGATAAATTATAATTTATTTTACAAGTTGATAGGGACTTACTTGTAGAATGAGTTCTAATTAAAAGAAAAGATGAAATAGTGATAATTAGATGAAGCGAGTAGGGGGTGCCACATTGGGTGGTATCAGAGTAGGTCTACGTTTTTAGGGTAATACGTTGATTGTGAGATGTCTTTAATGATTGAATTGTTTAATGTAGGATTGCTTCTTAAGGTGTATGTGCTGACCCAGTAGCTAGTAGGGAAGAGTCAGTGGAGTCCGTAGGGAGCTCAGTGGCACCTGCAAGTGGTGACCTCAATTTTTGAGTGGTATTGCTTAGATTATTATTGCTTACAAGGACTATGATATTTATAATCCATTGATGGGATGGGTTCCATTTGGTTCTCTTTGGGATGATAAATGACCTACTTAACTCAGTGGTTAGAGTATTGTTTTCATACAGCGGGAGTCATTGGTTCAATCAATAGTAGGTAGAACTTATTAGACCTCAAAAAACAGGGGTCAAGGTCGGCTAGTGAGACGATGGGAGATAAGCTTCATCGTCGAGAGGGAAACAGCCCGGATCACCAGCTAAGGCCCCTAAATGATCGCTCAGTGATAAAGGAGGTAGGGGTGCAAAGACAGTCAGCACCAACACCCTCCCTCGGTGGTGCTCCAGTGGCAGGATTACCACCAGAGTATGCACAGATATTTCAAATGGTTTTTCAGGCCCAAGCACAATTACTTGCACAGGCGCATCTCTAGTGCCAGCACCAGTAGTCCCTACAATTGATCGTAATTATGAAAGAATCTGGAAGGTGGGGGCTACAGAATTTGAAGGTACCCTAAACCCAGAGATTGCTGAAAGATGGTGGAAAAAAGTCGAAGATGTGATGAACTTAGTAAATTGCACTCCAGAGAATCGACTTAAGTATGTTGTTTCCTTATTCGTAGGGAATGCCTTGATTTGGTGGAGGTATATAAAGAGGGGATATGAGCGAAGAGAAATAACTTGGGTTGAATTTCAAAAAGAGTTTGATGATAAATACAAACCCAAGATGTACCGAGATAAGAAGAGGATGGAGTTCCTAAATTTAGTGCAATGGGATGATCAGATAGTGGCAGAATATGAACTCCGTTTTGCGATATTAGCCAAGTATGCACCAGAAGCAATACCGATGCAGGAGGATCGTTGTTACCGTTTTGAGCTAGGGTTACGACCTGAGATCAAAAGAGGCTTTGCAGTCAGAATTACAAATTTTAAAACTCTTGTTGAATCAGCGGTCGAATGGAAGAAGCAGTAATGGAGGACAAGAAGAAGGGGGAAGAGAAGAGGAAATCAACGTACATGGTGGGTTATGGCCTTTGTGGCAAGGGCTTTGTGCCAAAACCGTGTGCAACCGTGGGTTTTATCTTAAGGCTGCCGATCTTAGTGATCGTGAGTAAAGCCTAAGAAATGGATCTGGCTCTCTGAGCCTTCGTTTGATCGATTATTTTCGCTGCTTTATGTTGATGTAATTTCTTATTAATATATTGTATATATTTGTGTATTATTTCTGCAATAATGTTATGGGCTCTCCACACAACAGTGGTATCAGAGCCATGGTTGCTATGATCATGAAGACTCACGGTAACATCTAACCATTTTTATTTTTCGCGAAATTGCTGTATTGGGAATCCTTGATTTTCTCTTCGTGTATGCTATTTGCATTATTTTTGAAGGATATGTTTTTAGGCTTTGTGCCAATAATCGCTATGTACACTTATGTTGTGAGTGATATTATTGCTTAGTGCATTAAGTAATGTTTCTTTGTGAATATTGTTAGTGTTTGTGATTTATACCTAAGTGGCTAATATTTTTTTTTAATGAGCCTGTGTGGTTATTTTAATTGAGCCTTAGTGGCTGTATGAATGAACCTTAGTGGTTTTATGAATAAGCCTAAGTGGCTCGATAAACCTATGTGGTTGTATGTCTTTGTGACATTACTTTGGTGGTAATTTGTAGCCTATGTAGTTGTGTGATTGTGCCTTAGTGGCTGCCTAAGTGGCTCCTTGAGTTCTTTGTGTGCCTTGATTGCGTGAATTCGTCTAAGTGGCTGATTAAGCCTTAGTGGCTGTTTGATTTAGCCTTGGTGGCTAGGAGTTTATAGCGTCGCTATTTGCTTGGTGCTTGCTTTGTGCAAAAGTTAATTATGTTGTGTGCTATGCTTTGTGCTTAAAATACCATAAGTTAAATTTTGTTGCTAATACTCTTTATTTTGCAGGAAAAATCGGCTATGATTGCCAGATCCGTTTAATTTCTCCCTTTGGGCCTTGGCTCTTTTTTGGTCCTGGTCCAAGGGGGAATATGTTGAAAATTTTATGGCCCGGGACTGAAAATAGGGAGACCCAATACACCCACTTGGATGGCTACGGTTTGGCCCAAGCCCACGACCCACAAACCGACCCGACCCGACCCGACCCGACCCGACCCGGATTGGTTACTTATTTCTACCTAACCCTAATATTCTCTCATATCTCACATCTCTCTATTCCCTCTTTGTGATTCACTTTCCTCTTGCAACGATTCTCCTTCCAAAACCAAGCTGATGGTTTATGGAAGGTGGTCCCTATCTTCCATCTCCATCTCTTCTCTCGGCCCTATAAATAGGAGACTCCTTCTCCTATCTTATAAGAGAAAACTATTCCGATAAGCAACAGTGCAAATCTTTGTGAAATAGAGAGATTGAAGGTCTCAGTGACGTGTGCTAAGAAAATCTATGTGATCGAGGATTATAGCCTTTGTGGCAAGGGCTTTGTGCCAAAACCGTGTGCAACCGTGGGTTTTATCTTAAGGCTTCCGATCTTAGTGATCGTAAGTAAAGCCTAAGAAATGGATCTGGCTCTCTGAGCCTTCGTTTGATCGATTATTTCCGCTGCTTTATGTTGATGTAATTTCTTATTAATATCTTGTATATCTTTGTGTATTATTTCTGCAATAATGTTATGGGCTCTCCACCCAACAGTACACAATAGGGGAATCGAGTAGGTTGACCAAGAGGGGAACCGATCGCTCATTCTCAGCGGGAAGTGGGAGCTTTACATGTGATGGTCCTGTTTTCGAGGAAGTAGTGGACAGAGGTTTGGTGAATCTATGAACTTTAACAGAAGTTCGGTCGAACGCAACTCATTTGCTATGCCTTCTACGAGAATGTTGTTGGAATCAGCAACTTCAACAGGTTGGCCTGTCGGATTCCAGACGAAATGTAACTCA
>NC_026155.1:2057850-2090871 GCF_000512975.1 Sesamum indicum
AACCTGATGATGATGATGTGATTAAGGTTGTTAACCGTCAAGAAACCCGCTCTTTGGAGCTTTAAATGTGAAGTAAAATATAAAAACGAAACATCAACTCAAATACCAATGAAATCACTCAAACAAAGATCATAGGCCAACAAGTTCTTGATGTGTACATATAAAATTAAATCTAAGATAAAACATTCGTTCATAATCCAACGAAATTTCCTAAATTTCAAAGAAAAACGTCATAAAGAGTATCTTAAGAGATAACAAAAATTCTAATTTGAATCGGGTTTAGTTAGATTTTAACTAATTATACAATAAATATAATACACTTACACGATAGATATTTTAAACTTGCATATGGATTAATTTGATTTTATGATATCCGGTTTGAATAAAAAAAATTTCACAAAATAAAAGAATCTGGCTGTCGATCGGACAAAACAAAACGGTGGTAAGAAATCTTTTTAACATTGATTCTTAGACAAAAAAATCCCTCAAGAATGGTTTTCTTACTTGGCAATCATCTCAAACAAACACATCCCATCAAATACACACTTCAAATTAAGGTTGAATATCATGTAAGTTCATTACAAGAATTATACACACAATGAAGGGTGTTTGTGTGTGTAGAGGACACTATAAACTCAAACAAAAGCTATTGAACCGTAGATAGAAGAAGAAAGGAACCTGGACTGGGATTTGTGTTGCTGCTTCCAATTTTCTACTGCTCATCAGATGGCCTCTCTAATTCCTTTAAATAAGTCAGTCGTATATAAATAAATAAACCTGCATCCTCGTCATCTCAACTCGCTCCCTTACGTCAACACGTGGACCAATGCTGACGTCGTCCACGTTCGCAGTTATGTACCGTCATCCGAGCTGAGATCAGCTAACGACGTCATAACGTACATCGTCCTCGGAAGTCGAAAACTTGGTACCTAATGTCCTCCCTTTTCGAGATTCTCAGATATTCGACTTAAACCACCCTCCCTCGTTTTGATAAATAAATATAAAAAAATTAAAGAATTAAGAAATATTTTCAATATAACAAAAAAAAGTAATTTAATAATATCATAAATCGTCGGTGTGAATGAAAAAACTATCTTTTTTTATATTATATTAATATAGATAGATAAATATATGTACGTGCAGCACAAATTATTAATGTGTTATTTCTATTTTAATTCACAAACGCGTAAACAAAAAATAGAGAAAAATCGATTTGTTAGTGTACGTAATTAATTATCTATAGAAACGTGATTGAATAGTTAATTCAACAAGAGATGAAAAGTTGTATAGATTTTATCAATTGAATGGCATTTATAGCACTATAATAAATAGTGTAGTGGTATCAACCATTTTAAATTTAAAAATTCACTTCGTTTTTATAATAATATGGATAAAAAGATGCTTTTATTATGATTAATTACGATATTAAAATAATTATTACAAATGCTAATTAGCATCGACTGCACAATGACTATTATCTATTATTTTTATAAATAAGGTCAGAACATTAGTTATAATTGAAACTATGATGAATAGTTTGGTTACAGGTAAAATCATGACAAATATTGATTAACCGCAGTTAAAATTTAAATCTTTTGTACTGATTTTATTTAACTGTAGTAGAATGTATTGATTTGTCATAATGACTTATACAGTAGGGAAAAATCTATGTCTTTTGTAGTAAATATTATACATAGTTAACAGGGCAAGCTTAATAAACGTGCATACTCTAATATTTTGTTAGCCGTTATGACACGTCGTTTCTGTGTGTATATAATAGATCATTATTTATATTCTAAAATATATTATAAATAAGAATAAAGTAAATAAACCAATACGTCATATTTAAAAATAAACTAATTTAATGATATTAATAAAAAAAAATTGGCGGCATTGTTTTACAAATTGCTGTTTGTGATTGAAATATTCGTATTAATATAGAATATACAGAGTAAAAGAAGAATTTGAGTAGGGGTAGTTGAAAAAATATAAGGGCATTGTTGGTAATCTAAAGAATTAGTATCACGGTGAAAATAGAGTTTTTTTTTTATTTATATATAATATAGATGATAGAGAAAAAATAAAATAAAAAATGAGTTAAAATTGCAATCTTATTAGAATTAAAGCACAATTATAGTGTTTGCATTCATTTTCTGAGTGTTTTGTTGTATTTTGTGGAGATAGAGAGAGAAAAATAAAGATAAATAAGTGTGTGTTAGAGATAGTATGTATGTTTGAATTTGTCTCTGGAGATAATTTAAAATAAGTATTGTATGTTTAATATTATAATTTGGAAGACAAAAATTAGTATTTATTGTCAAATCATATTTTATATATATATATATATTTATGTATATATATGCATATCTATATATATGTATTTATGCTAAAACAGTTAAAAATATCTAGATAAGGTGTTTTTAAATGATGGCAAATATTGAATATATTTTAACTCGTCCCAAAGATAATTTAAAAATGAAAACAAACATATTGAATTATTTCTCAGTGGGGAGTGTATGTGTGTACGCGCGCGTGTTTGGTAAAAAAGTAGACAAAAATAGAGAGCATGTGCATATGAACTTGGAAGTATTCATGAGAATTTCGGAAGTCGTTGAAGCGCTTTTCGGTATTTGCTTTTTAGAGAGCCAAAAGTAGAAGATCAAGTCCCAAATATTTTACCGTAAGGGTAAATTATAATCACTTTTTCAATATAATTATAAATATTTTTTTATTTTTAAAAAATTATTAATATTATTTTTTAATTCTAACAGTCGTATGACAACCAATCAAATTTATTAGTCTATGTTAGGTTTTCATCTATTTTTTTATGATGAACTGACAAAAGTCCCCTTAGAACTATTAATTATAATTTTATGAAATTTTTATACGAACTAAGTGAATTTTTATAATTTAATTATAAAATTTTTTCCATTCGTCTCGCTTTTTTAAAATAATAAGTTTTAAGGAAAAAAAATACAATAATAACAAAATTTCAAATTTCAAATTTTTATTTAAAAATTATATAATTTTATCAAATATAAAAAAATATTAATAATTTTTAAATTACAAATGCTATTAGTAATATAAATTTAGATGTATATCAAAATTTATAATATATTTTTTCTCAAAATTAATAATATATTTAGAACTAGTTATTTATAAACAATTAATTTTACACATCTATAATAAATAACTAACGAATTTTAGCCGTTGGATAGAAAGTAATTGACGTTAATGAGTAAAAAAATTAATCATCTTTCATGTTTCTTCTAATTCTTATATAAAGGTAGGGTGTAAATAAATTGAGTTCGAGTCGAGCTCGACCTTCTTTGATGAGCTCGACCTCGAGCTCGATGTTTAGTTGTGTGGCTCGTGCTCGAGCTCAATTCCTATATGATGAGCTCGAGCTCGATTTAGCTGCAGCTGAGACGAGCTCAAATTTGAGTTGACGAGCTCGAGCTGATTTTTTTTAAAATTCAGATCCAATCGTTACATATGATCAAATTTACAGAAAAATACATCTGGTAAAGGTTTAGAATTATTAGATATACGCCGAGATATCGCACTCGAAACATTAGAGTAATCATTCAAAACTGTGTATCGTTGAATCAGGCCATGTTATTTTAAATCATACCGTCTGTTATGATCTAATGGATAGTCTTATATATTTAAATTTGATATGAATCAGGTGCTCGAATTTTAAGATATCGTAATTGTTTATTAAACTTTTTGATCTCATTATATATATATATAAAATAAAACTAATAATTAAAATAATTAAAATTATTCAAGCATCATCATTATTATTATTATTGTTATCATTATTTTTAAATTAATTCATAGGAATCACTAAATGACGACATAAATTTATAAGTAATAAAATAGAATGGCATAATGCATAGTATGTATGTTGATATAAATATAAAACTCAACAATAGATAAAAAAAAATCATAAGTGAATTACTTGTCAATTTTAAAAAAGTATAACACGATACAAATATATATTAAACTATAACATAAAGTTTATATGTGTAATATTAAATAATAGTTTTAATTACAAAAAATATTATAGTTACTAAGTTGTTGACTAAATTTATTTTTGTATAAAGATTAAATGTATAAATCAAAATACCATAATTTATTATTATTCAAAATAAAATATACGATATTAATTAATAATTATAATATATGGTCAATTTTGAGTATAAAATTGATAAAGTGTTGAATATAAAATTAAATACATAAAAATTTTATAAATAAAAATACATAAAAAAATAAAAATAGAAAAAGCTCGCGAGCTGGTGAACAGAGACAATTGAGCTCAAGCTCGAACTTAAAACTGAGCTGGCAAAGGGCAAGGTTAAAAATATCTTACTCAAGTACTTTATCTGGTGCTTCGCGAGTCGCCTCGACTCATCGCCACCCCTACATAAAGAGCAAGGTTAGAAATATCTTGTTCAAGTACTTTATCTGGTGCTTCAAGAAATAGAAGTAACAATAGTGTTAACCTCTGCACGTATATATAGGAAAGCAAAAAATAAAAAAAAAAATGACTAGTTCATCTAATTGTTATAATTCAAAAATAATATTTTGGTGAAACTACACTCTTAATCTCTCATAGGAGACGGGGTTAACATTTTTAATCCTCTAATTTACAGAATATTGAAAATAGTCCTAATATTGAAGTATTTGACACATTTAGTCTTATATTTTATAAATTTTTTAAAATAGTTCCAAATTTAAAAAAAAAAAAAACACATTTAATCCTATATTTAAATTTTGATCAAAAAGTAAATAATAAAGACACATACATTATGCATGTATAAACAATTGTGTGAGCAATCAAGCTACTGAACATGGTCCCAAGATATTTTGCCATGATTCTACAACTACGCCACAATGATGATCTATGATCAAAGTCGTCATCATACCACTCAATTATTATACTCATTTTTGTTTTATGATGGAATCTGTATTTCGTATATATAATAAATCTTTTTTTATTATTATTATATTATATGTTATATGAGATCAAAAAGACAAAATGGCCAGAAAAATTACCATAATATTTGGTTTCAATTTTGTTTCATTTTCGAGAGGGGTCAAAACATGGATAATGTTTGTCTTGATTTATTTTGGAAGTTTTGGTGGTGTTTTGAGATGTTTTGAAACTGTGCCTCATTTGTTTTTGTCAAAATAAGTCTACACTAATTATAGGCCCTACAACTAAAAAATTTATACGGGAAAAATGCAGAGAACCCCCCCGGTGATATGGGCAATGTGCATGATACCCCCTGTGATATAAAAAATACCAAATTACCTCCCTGTGAAAATTTTATTGGAGCAATTGGACCCTTGCAAGTGGAAGGTGTGGCGCACGTGCCAATGTTGTGACTGGGGGGCCATATTTATGTTGTTTTTGATAATTTTGCCCCTCTTTCATCAAATGAAAGATATTAAGTGCAAAATACCCCCTGTGTTAGTGTAACGAGCAAATTACCCCCCCCCCCTGCATTTTTTTCCAAATAAAAGTGCAGCAACTTGGTCATATGTTATTGCAATTTCTCCTTCTTCCAGTTGTTTCTAACCTTTTTTTCCTCTAAAAACAGAGAAAATGTCAAGGTCATCTACCTCATTCTGTATTTTAACTTTTTTGGCGTTTTTGTGACTGGATTCCTGATGCTTAAATTTCAGAAATAGAAGTTGAAAATGTACAGAGAAAATAAACACCAACACTAAGCAAAATTGACAAAATATAAAATTGAATTCCATTAGAAAGGATTGAAACTTGATATTTTTTTTACTGCCACATTACAAAAGGAACTGAGTGCCATATTATAGACAATTTTTTTCAAATTTACAAAAGGAACAGGCCATTTACCCAAAAAAAGGTCATTTACAAGATGAAAATGCAGTCTAAATTACTCTTGTTGTCTTCTCTTTTGTCTCTCTTTCATCTTGTCCAAAACTTTTGAAATAGTTGGCCTCTTGTTGTATCTCCTAGTTGCAGGTATTGAAGAAGCTGTTGGAATATCATTCCCCAACAAGGATGCATTTCTAGGGCCTTGATAGCCTACCTGCTGCTGCATTAAATTTTGGATTTAGAAAATATTTGCTGCAGCTAGGTTGGTTTAAAAGTATTTTAATAAAGAAGAACATACCTGGGTTGCAAAGTCTGGTGCAAGTGCATGTGGTTGTACTACATTGCTGCTCTTTCTCTTGCCTTTTGATGTAGCCTGCAAATTGTGATCAGAAATGAGTTTAAAAAGATGAAGGGATAAAACAGAAAGAGCATAATTCATTGAACATGTTTGATGTTACCTTTTTACTTGGTTGCTCCTGGCTTAAAGGGGGGGGGGGGTTTGAGATCCATGTGGGATTTCTTCTGAAACAGCAGCATTTGCCTGCAAAAAAATTAATTTTGTTAAAATAACAGATTAAAAATTATTATATAACATATTAAAAAACTGACACAAACCTTGAAAAACTTCGACTCTGGATGTATTTCATTCTTGCAGCTGTCCTTATTGTGGCCTATTTGAAGGCATTTACTGCAAGTATGCGTCAATCCTTTTCATGTTGATGTATTTGACTGCAGCTCATTAGGGCCCTTTCTCCTCAGTTTCTTAGGTCTACCCCTTTTCTTTTTAATCTTAGGAGGTTTAAAGGGCTGAAAACTGGTTTTTATATAATCTTGTGACCCAGGGACAACATGTATCATGTCATTATACACTTTGAGGTAAACTGTCTGCTTATAAAAATCATCCACATAAATATCTACTCTAGCCCTTTCTGAAACAATTGCTGAACAAGTATGACAACATGGGTATCCTGTCAATTGAAACATGCCACAACTGCATGTTTCTTCTCTAAGTCAACCACATACTTGTTCAAGAAGTGGTCAATTTCATATTCTCCCCCACCATACCACCTAATGAAACAATTTCTTGCAGCATGTTGTTGCTTGTTTATCTTCTTTAGGATGTTAGGGCAAATTGATCCTCCATGCTTCTCCATTCCCCCTCTTTTCAGTTGCAACCTAGACATCAATTTTGTTCTAGTCCACTCAAACATACATATAATTGATTTGGCCCTTGCCTCAAGTATATAATTATTAAAGCTTTCACATAAGTTATTCACCAAAATATCATATTTGCTATGAACTGGAAAATGTGATCTTCCCCAATGTTGTGGATTTATCTTTCTTAGCCATTCAGAAACTGTTTCCACATCAACTTTTATTTTTGGATCAAGTTTTTCAATTTTTTTCATAAAACCCTCAAATTCCCTTCTGTTTGCAGTTGAGGCTGCCTTCCGAAAGTATTCTTTCAGTTCAACAGATTTAAATTTCACTTTGAAATTTTCATACATGTGTCTCAAACAAAATCTAGGTTCAGCATTTGGCATTCTTCTTTAATTTGTCTTATGCCCCATTCTAATGGTAGAGTGGGATCTTTATAATAAAATTTAAACACTGACTTCCCCACCCCCCCACACTATTCATACATTTCTCCTAATTCATATAAACCCAAATAATCCAAATCCGATTTCTCAAATACTTTCTTATGCCCTCCTATATAACTAAGTTTAGGATGTTTTACAAATTTTTCACCCCATCAAAATTTATATCATGTGTTTGAAACATCTGCACATAAATAAAATAAACCATACAAAAATAATGCTTCAGCAAGAAGCAAAACCATAACACAGGGGGTACAAATACACATAACAATAAAAGCACAGTAACTTTCCAACTAAAAAAAGCAATCAATAATGCTTCAGTAAGAAGCAAAACCCTGACACAGGGTGCTTTTCATGAACATAAGAATAAAAACAGTATAGATAGAAAGGCCTACCTTAACTGCTTCCAAATCAGATGCTTTGTCAGTTTTTCCCCTCACAAAAAGCCTCCTATACTACTGACCTATTGACTGGATATAAATTCAGATGTCAATATAATTAGATTTTGATCCAATTTCTGAGATTCAAATGGTACAGTCTGAAATAACAAGCTCATTAATTAATTGCAATAAACCATTAATGATGTCAGCATGGTTAGACCACATCTCAACATGCTTTGGCTCAAACTCCATAATCTATTCATATTCTCTCTAATGAACTCTTAGGAACACCGTAATGCTGTGTATGATGAATAACAAAGTATACTAAGTAAAAATCAATTGATATAATGTAGATTGGACCACTTGCATCATTCGATCAGTCACTACACACGAAATTTTTTTTGGTAAATTTGTTGTATTAAATCTTGAACAGCAGACAAAAAAGAAGATGTTTTGTTTGGTAACGGTATCAAATTTGTATAAGAATCTTGATTCATATGGATTAGCCACAGAAAATTGTAAGAAAGATGAAGTGAGGAACGGGTAGTTTGCCAAATCTAGGAGTTCTACATCCCCCATTCAATAAACCAACCTGAAACACATTTTATCTCAAACTACTAACAATATAGATAAGTAGGAATATCTATAAGTTCTTATCCATTTAGAACTACTAACAAAACAGATGCTTTGAGGATTCTATACTCCTTCATCAATTAGTGTTTAAAAAATCTTGGTGGTATTCTTATGAAAATTGGCCGGATCCACTGAAAATCAGAATTCTTAAACAGATCAAATCTTGGGGGTGAATTCATATGAAGCATTTAATGGGTTAAAAGCAAAATAATTATTTAATGGGTTAAAAGCAAAATAATGGATTAAGAGCAGAAGAAGCGAAAATCGAAAATAAGATCTCGAAATATGAAGCTATATAGATCGAGACTAACCTTGTTTGGTGTCGCAGTTGCGAGCAACGGCGTTTGGCGGGGGATAAAGGGAAAGGAAAACAGTTCGCCGGCGGAAATCAGAGCTCCAAATAGCGAAAATTAGAGCCCAAAAATAGCAAAAAACGGTATTGCAGCAGCGACCAACAGCGTTTGAGAGGATTTCACCGGCGGCGGTGGTGGATTTAAGTGGATTTCGTGTTCTCTTAGTCGCCTCTGTCGTCTCTTTTTTTCTCTCGCCAGAAACAAAATCAACAGATGAAAATCCTAAGTTTGACTAACAGTCAGCATTTTCAAATATAAGGAGGGGAGAAACCCTTCTCACCAACGTTTAATTCATGTACGGAGGTAGTGTGCTACAATATTTAATTGTCTGGGAGGTATTTTGCTTTTTTTTTTTTTAACAGAGGGGGGTAATTTGCTCTTTATCAATAACACAGGGGGGGTATTTTGCTTTTAACCCAAAATTATACACATACTCATAGATATATATAAATATATATAAAAGAGGCATGATTTGATAATAAAAAGTAGTTTTTATCTCCTACTAAACAACATCAAACATATCATACTTATTTTATATTATCTCCAAAAACAAATTCAGACATACACACTAACTCTAACACATACATAATCTTTATTTTTTTCTTTCTATCTCCACAAAATACATCAAAACAAATTAAAAACGAAACCAAACATAGTGTATGTTTTCCAATGGAGGAAATATGGATGTAAAAAGCAAGACATAAATTCTCTACAATGACACTATAGAACAATTGAAGGGATGTGGCGCAGCATGGTAGCACGTTTGTTTTGGGTACAAAATGTCACAGATTTAAATCCTGTCATCTCTATCTATTACTGCTCCATTGAGCAGTAACGAGGAATCAATTGAAATCGATTCAAATGTACGGACTGATTCATTTTTATGAAACTATATAATTTATGTACTTTTTGTTTTTATTTTTCTTGCTTCCTATTTGTTTGATCTTTTAATTCTAATTTTATATTTAGGTAAGTCAATGCTCCTACAAATAAAATATTACCCATAAAGTCATAATTTTAAATAATGACTATATATTTTAGAAAAAAAAAAAAATTGATTGGACTCTTTATAGTTGTACCATTTGAAGATAAGTTATACACAGTAAAAAAAAAAAATTGCATTAATATTTTATCTCAATTTTACTAATATTATACTTCAAAAAAAGAAAAAATTATATATATTTACTGACAAAAATATCGAGGGTTAAACAAACTTTTTCCCCTGAACTATGTTAAAGGTGACACTTACTTTCTAAACTAACAAATGTAACATATACCTCCTTTAAATTGATTGGTCGAATAAAATTACCCCTCGTCCCATCAGTAATTATATAGTTCTCAATATTTTTAGTACTTTTGCAGTTAAATCATCACAAAAAAAAAAAGACAGTTCGAACTAAAAAAAAGATATTTTTAATCAAAATATATAGAATGGTAGTTAATAAATAAGGAATTTCAATTAAAGTAATAAGTTAATAAAATAGATACACAATAAATATAATATACCCAATGATTCATATGCATATATATATATATATATATATATGATACATGCTTAACCAGTTCATCGTATTTAGAAAGAAAAATGAATATTGATGGAACGAAAAATTATACTAACTGGATACTGATGGACCGACTTTTGAAATGGCATGGTATGGGAGTCCTTTCATTCTAGTAGACGGTGTTTCGAATTAAACGTATGATTTAGATGATATTTAATCATTATATTTAGAACGGTATTGTTTTGTTTAAACACAGTCACAGATCGTTCAAAAGTCCATCCGTAATATATATATATATATTTATAAAAAAATATTTATTTTAATTTTGAAATAATCATTTGATAATTATAATTAATTAGTAAAATTAATTAATTTAATTAATTAATTAACTATTGAATAATAGAATGCAATTAACATTACATTATGAATATTTATGAAAAAATTATTATATTAATATAACAACTGTATGTTTACAAATATAAAGAGAAAGAAAACCTAATATTTACCTTGGCCCCCTCATTGGTATGGTCCATGTTGTCATCATCTGGGGCACGACGGTCTTCCAGAGGCTGTGATGGGTTATTACTCGAAGCGTTGGGCTGTGACGGGCCAACAGTCAAGGCGGTGGCCTGCATCGACTTCATCATGCCCATCATGTCGACCATCATCTTCTCGAGTTGAAAATTTATAATAATGAAATTTATCGTTAACAAAAATTAGCGACAAAAAGTTGTGCACAAAGTTGTTGCTAAAAGGAATGCGTGATACATTATAGGGCTGACTTAGTGACATTAATTATTTGTTGTCATTATATTTAGGTTGTCACTATAGATGCGTCACTAATTATCCATAGTAACAGCTTTATGTATGATTTTCGTCACTAATAATTATGTTATGACAAGATCAAAATTATTATTATTTAATATAATATTTGCAATGATAATTTAAATCTATCATTTGATATTTTGTCACTAATATTATTTTCTTCAGAGAATGAGATATGCTTAATATAAATTCAATGGAATAAATTACTATAAATGCCATATAATATTTAATTAGTAGTATTTTATGAATATAACAAAAGTTTGTTAAATTTGATTGATAATTGGTATGTATGTATATATAGAGGATTGGGTTTAGCTTTATTTTGGACTAATTCTAGGTTGTCCAAAATTCATCCCTTGAAATTTTTGGAAAGGAAAAAAGATATATATATATGAAAAGGTATTAATTTAGTTTGTTAAATATGCCTAATTTTAATTTTAATACGATAACTATGTCCATTTTTGTTTAGGTCCAGTAACTTACGAAATTGCTTACTTTTAGTCCTCTGGCAGATTTTAGGACAATTTTACCCCTATGCAACTTTTGAAATGCAGTTTTAGTCCATATGCACTCATAGGGGTAAAATTGTCCTAAAATCTATTAGAGGACTAAAAGTAAGTAATTTCATAAGTTACTGGATCTAAACAAAAATGGACATAGTTATCGGACTAAAATTAAAATTAGGCATACTTAGCGGATTAAAATAATATTTCTCTCTCTCTCTATATATATAATCCACTCATGGGCAAATGGTTGTAAATTCCACACTTTAACCACATATAAGAGCATTAATTTTTATAGCAATTAAAGCATTCTCGATGCATGTATATAATATAAATTTTTTAATTAAATTAAAAAATTAAAGAAAAATAAATTAATATTGAAGTATTCATGAGTAGAAAATTACTAAAAAAAAGTTAATTTATTAGAGAAATGTATATATTGTGAATAAATAAACAGTGAACAATACAATTCCGATCCACTAACATACATAGGGCGGTGATTGACGGGTCCAATTCGAGATTTGCAATAAATGACTGTAATGTCTAAAAAATAGTAATTTTAACACAAAAAATTCTAATTTTTAAAAAAAAAATAAAATTCTCAATTCCTAGGTGTCTCGTGCAGGTCATGTGTTGAATTTCGATTAAATTAAGGTCTTTCGGACCAAAATTGTGATTTTTTTTTGTAAATTACAATCATTTAGTACGGATCAAGAATATATATTTGACCTGAAACTGTAACCACTCCTATGTTAGTGAACAAAAAAAGTCGTGCTATTTTGGTCCACTAACATGTGGATTTTGATAGTTTCAGTCTAGATCAATTTAAGATTTACAATAAATGACTAATAATATTGAAAAATGATAATTTTAATCCAAAAAATCTTAATTTGGTCCAGAAATTTAAAAATCCTCAAATTCTAAATATCACGTGCATGCCGTGTAACAATTATGATATTAGCGTCTATCTCGTGCTATAAATATATTTTTTTAAATACATATCGAGAGTAATTTAATAATACAAATTATATATTCAAATGTCAAAAAATGAATAAATATATTATCTTCAATTTAAATTTCCGTCCGAGGGCTTAACCAGCTTGTTAGAAATGCATCGATTTGACACCACAATCAAAACACAATATATTTAACTACTCGAAATATAGGAAAAAGTATTATTTTAGTCCGTAAGTCTGCCTAATTTTAATTTAAATCCGATAACTATGTCCATTTTTGTTTAGGTCCAGTAACTTACGAAATTGCTTACTTTTAGTCATCTGGCAGATTTTCGGACAATTTTACCCCTGCGCAACTTTTGAAAGGCAGTTTTAGTCCATATGCACTCATAGGGGTAAAATTGTCCGAAAATCTGTCAGATGATTAAAAGTAAGCAATTTCGCAAGTCACTGGACCTAAACAAAAATGAACATAGTTATCGGACTAAAATTAAAATTAGGTATACTTAGTGGACTAAAATAATACTTTTCCCCGAAATATATTCTGATTTTCATACGAAAATCTATACAAATTTGAAAACACATATTTTTCATTGAATACTGAAAATGAAATACATAAATAAATATATTTTTCTAGATGTATATGCTCTACTTCCTAGCAATTTTAATGTGTTAAATAATGCAATAAATCGTAACAATAATAATAATAATAATAAAAAACTTCAATTTAACTATTTTAGTTTTTTTTATAATTATTTAGCTATTTTAGTTAAAATCGTTGTATTATACAAATCTTGAACTTCCTGTGTTGTTTTGCATATAAATGTATTAATTAATATGTTTTACTTTTATTTATAATATTTTTAAAGAGTGAAAAATTATTTATTGTATGTAATAAAAAATAAAAAAGCTCATTTTATAAATTAAACTTCTTGATTTAATTCTATTCATATTTTTTCAAAATAATTAATTTAGTCAAATTGTTTCCAATCCAAACATGAATCTTATTTTGTATAATTATTTTTTAAATTGTTCTTTTACATATAATTGAAACGTAAATGAGAAATTAGTTAGTGCAACATATAAAAAATAATAATTTCTATTTATTATTTTGAAGTTAAACACTTATCATATTGAATAGAAGTATTTATTCATTTAAAGCTTCGATTTATTTTGCTCAATTTTTTAGGTTTTAAGTTAATTTATATGTATAATTAATATATATATAGCACAAATGTTAAAATCAGGGTAGTATTT
Source organism: Sesamum indicum (assembly GCF_000512975.1). Classification (NCBI taxonomy): domain Eukaryota; kingdom Viridiplantae; phylum Streptophyta; class Magnoliopsida; order Lamiales; family Pedaliaceae; genus Sesamum; species Sesamum indicum. The sequence goes on from NC_026155.1 coordinate 2,071,721, forward strand.
ATAATTTTTCAAACAACGAGAAGGCATTTGTAATTATATTAAATCTCAAGAGAAGTAATTTATTTACACTATTTTTTTAAGAAAAAGTATTATTTTAGTCCGCTAAGTATGCCTAATTTTAATTTTAGTCTAATAACTATGTCCATTTTTGTTTAGGTCCAGTAACTTATGAAATTGTTTACTTTTAGTCCTCTGGCAGATTTTCGGACAATTTTACCCCTATGCAACTTTTGAAAGGCAGTTTTAGTCTATATGCACTCATAGGGATAAAATTGTCCGAAAATCTGGCAAAGGACTAAAAGTAAGCAATTTCGTAAGTTACTGGACCTAAACAAAAATAGACATAGTTATCGGACTAAAATTAAAATTAGGCATACTTAGCGGACTAAAATAATACTTTTCTCTTTTTTTATAAGGGAATAATACTCGTTATTTATGCTTTTTTGTTAAATAGTTTTAAGGGAGTTAGTACTCCCCATTATAAATTTATTTTACTTACAAATTTTCTAATATAGAATGGACGAGGATCCCAAAAAGCTCGTCCCACCACAATATTGGTGGTTTAGAGAGAGAGAGAGAGAAAGGATAATTACACTTTCATCTCTTGAGAAAAAATTGGAAATTTGTGAAAAAATTATCCAGATAGTCCAGAAAAAATTTAAAAAAAATTAAATAAGTAAGTTATAATTATAGTTCATAAGGACATTTTGATTATTTTACCACATAAAATTGATGAAAACCTAACGAGTTGAGTTAATTGTTAGACGATTGGTAAATTTAAGAGGGTGTTGACGATTTTTCAAATTGAGATGGTGTATTTGTAATTATATTAAACCTTTAGGAGCTTTTTGTATATTCAAAAAAAAGGGAGGCTTTTTGTGATTTATCTAAACAATAAATAAATAAAATAGTTAGAAAATAAAGAAAGAAAAAAAAGGCGGTGTGCGACGTCGTATAGACGCTGTTGAATGTAATTTCTTGAGAAAAAAGACAGCAAGAGCTCAAAAACGCAGAAAAGCGAAGGAGCGGATTCATTCATCTGAATCATCACCAAGATTTCCTCTTTCGTATTGATTATTTCTTTCTAAGAATCGAGATCACGATGACGAAACAGCAAGCGAATTGGTCGCCTTACGACAACAATGGAGGGTGTGTATAAACCCTAATTTGATTTCTCATGTTCTAATTTGGATGCTGATGTGTGTTTGTGTGTGTCCGTGGTGTGATTTTTGTGTGCAGGACTTGTGTTGCAATTGCTGGAGCTGATTACTGTGTGATTGCGGCCGACACTCGGATGTCCACTGGCTACAGTATTCTTACTCGCGATTACTCCAAAATTAGTCAGCTGTAAATACCTGTTCTTTTCCTTCCCTTTTCATTTCTGTTTCTTCGAGTGTCTTTTTCTCTTGGTCTTTTGATAGGTGAATTTTTCCTCCAAGTAATTTTGAGGAGGAAGTGCGCTATTGGTTATTTTGTTCAAGTATGATATGTAGTACGTATCTGTTAATGAAGAAGAGATGGAACTAAAAATCTATTTTGGAAGTATCTCAAGAAAAGTTATGTGCTTGTGCTAAGAGAATCTATGAGAAAATATCTACTCTTTTCCCCATTGGATAAGGAGCTGATGTCCTTTTGTCTAATCAACTGTTTGGGGCTTAGCTCTAAACGACAAGGAGTTGTCATGATCTTATGTATTGATCTTTCTTCTAGATGTCTAAGTCACCTGGAGTTGGTTAGATAGATCCCAGGATTAAAAGATGTCAATGCAAAACATGCGGACGAAGCACATAACTCTTCAGCTTTGTTTTTAGTTGTTGGTTTTGCCATTGTTATTGCTGCAAGCAATTGAGAAATCAGTTTCTTTTTTAATCACTTTTGGACATTTTTTTGTCTTGCTCACGCGAAATGGTCTATCTAATGTGGCCTTGAGCTTGTAAGAAGCTGGACCCTTGAATATTGAATGGGTTTGCAAGGATGAACATTGTCAAAACAATAGAGAAGCCCACCTGAGATATGACCTTAAGATCTGCAATCATGTATCATATGTGCGTTGGTTCAATTTGGAACACATCTCTTGCTCATTTTTGGTACTGACTTATGTACCTTATTGAAGTAATGCCAATTATGTCTTTTATGAAGTTAATGAGATACTAGTGGAGTAGCTTATTACAGAAGTAGAACATTGAAGTTTCATTTGCAGCATGAAGTTTGGAGCTGGGTTCAACATGGAATTCCATCTCATACATGTTTCCATGCCAGTTTAAGTTCTTTTGTTTCAAATCATATCTGTGACCCATGACCTCTTTCCTTATGAATCCTAAATGCGTTCTGCTGTTTTTGATTTCTTTGCTCAAAAAAGTTATGCACGTTTTTTACCCTCACAGAGAGAAGTCCTTTTTATTTTTCTTTTTTTCGTTCACTTCCTAAAATCCAACCTCTATACATCTCAATTACTCATGGTGGCTTGCCAGGGATGTAAAATTTATACCCTTTATATTCAGTGTGGATAATCTTATTCTATTGTAATGCAAGCTGTTGTTTATTTGAATATGTAGAGCGGACAAATCCGTGATGGCCTCTTCAGGTTTTCAGGCTGATGTGAGAGCTCTGCAAAAAGTCTTGGCAGCAAGACATTTGGTGAGTTGTTGAAACAATTAATAGGCGGCCATGGCTTAACTTTTTGGTTATTGTCCTCCAGATCCCTCACTTCTCCATCTTTGTCACTCTGGGTGTTTTTGCCTATATGTGTTATACTAGCTGTAGGGGCTTGCAACTTTGTTCTCGTAATCAATAAATGTGTCTTCTGATTTGGTCTATTTTATGGCACTTGGCACTTTATTCATCAATACCAAGGTCACTTATTTCTTTGGGTCAGATGACGACAAATGCATGGCCTGCCCAGTGTGGACTTTTTTTAATTTTTAATTTTATTACATGATGCTGTATACAGCCATTTTGTTCGAAAAACCTTTCTGGTGCTTTGAATTTTTCGAAACTTGATTGCTGTTTCTTTTTCCTCTTATGTGTTATTTTCTTCTTGCTGAGTGATGCAAGTAATATTCTGCAGACGGAATGGTGAAAGATCTCATGTACAAAATTCTTGTAAAAGATGCCATCTATTAGTACTAGACTTTTAAAAGTATCATCCATGAAACCTGACCTGTTGTATTTATATTTCTCAAAACTGATGCATAAATTTAATTCGTTGTTTGACTTCTAGATTTATCAGCATCAACATAACAAGCAAATGAGCTGTCCTGCAATGGCTCAATTGCTATCTAACACCCTGTACTACAAACGTTTCTTCCCCTATTATGCTTTCAATGTCTTGGGTGGCCTTGACAATGAAGGTAAGTCTGGTTATTCGGTTGCATATTAGTAAAAATATTTCTGGTAATTCATTGATCCTTTGTTTTTCTAAAAACCTGAAGGAAAGGGCTGTGTCTTCACATATGATGCTGTTGGATCTTATGAAAGGGTGGGATACAGCTCTCAAGGTTCTGGTGCTACTCTTATCACACCCTTTTTGGACAACCAGTTGAAGTCTCCAAGTCCTCTTTTATTACCTGCAAAGGTTTGGTCTAGACAACACTCCTTTTGGAGAATTCATTTGTGCCATCATATTTCTTTCCAGAATATTTTGATAAGAAGTGATTACATGCAGGATGCGGTTACTCCACTTTCAGAGTCCGAAGCCATTGACTTGGTGAAAACTTGTTTTGCATCAGCGACAGAAAGAGACATATACACGGTTAGTTTGTTTTCTCTTCTATTCCAATTGGTATGACTTAACTAAAAAATATTCCTGTCCAAATGTCATTATGCTTTTACCAATTGATGTTCAGTTATTGGAGAACCTCTCCTTACAAATTTGATGCTTGCTCCAGCTTGATAACATTTTCTCTTTGAAATATAAGGGCAAAACCTGATTATTGAACCCCTGCAATCTCTTGTTGTCAATTGATTCGAGTGTGTGGGTAGCTTTCCCTTGCATGTTTGGAGCATTTTTCCTGTTTGAGCCAGCTACTTTGTACTGTTGTTCCTCATCAATGTCAGAATGTGATGTGTACTTGGAAAAAGTTGCGCTACCCATCTCTGCAAATTGTTGCGGATGTCCAATTATGCCAGAAAGGCACTAAATATAATGCATCTATCTACTGCTCGGTGCAAATGAATACCCTGCAACTACATATGTTTTTGATCAATTTCACATATTGGCATGCATGTTTGTCCAATTTTTTGATATGATGCATGTCGGTACCTGTTACCCATTTGCCCTACCAATTACTTCCAGTTATGTCATTACATTACGAAAGAAGCAAGATCTCAGTTACCCCACACACTATCTCTTGTAAAAAGATTGACCATGCTAGCATCAGTATTGTGGATTCATATTCTTTTATGTAATTAGGATGATAACCTTCAATTCTCTGACAAACAGTTTTAGATGTGTAAGCCCTGACCATACTAAACTCCCACCTGTCTCCATTCTTATGTACCTGCCCTTATTTTTTTTTACAGGGAGACAAGCTTGAGATAGTCATATTGAATGCCAGTGGTCTACGTCGTGAGTATATGGAGCTCCGAAAAGATTAGTCCTTGTTCCCTGTTTCTTCTACCTCAGCTGTCCAGCATGCCTGCTTGGGGTAGTTTGCTGGATTATTTGTGTTCTCAGGGCTCATCAGCTACATTTTTCTTTTTACCTCTGATCGGATCTGCTTTTGCTTAGATCTTTGTCTGTGGTATATGTAAGAATTGCTGATTCATAATCAGATTTCTTGAAATTTTTTAAACCATTACGTTATGAAGGTCACATTTTAATCCATAGGTATTAATTCTTACTCTTTTCATTCTAAAAGAAAATTTATACCAAATTGAAAAAATAGTTTCGATGAGTGTTTAGGGAAATGCTACTATTCTTCTTTTTTCCTGTTTTCAATTGAATTTTTAGCTAACAACCTTGGCTACTTAATGTAAATGTAAATTACAATAAGCTCTGCATGGGTTGCTATAATTATAGATATTTTTTTATTATTTAAAAAAATTACAAATGCCTTTTACAAATATTTTTATAATGGACTATTATGAGGAAGTATTTATTAAATGATTGTTAATTTTAAGAGGATATATATAATTTTTCAAACAATAAGGGATAATTGTAATTATTGTAAATTTTAAAAGAGTTTGTTGTAATTCATCTTTTAATCTAATGAACAAATAACAGACAAGAATACGATTTCCCATTATATGAATCTGAATTGTCTCAATATTCATTTAATATATAGGGTCAGAATTTCCTTCCTATCTTTATTGATGATTGCAGATGCTGAGCTGAATCAAAGACTGTTCTCTGATGCCCATCCCTTCTTCTCCAACGCCAACCTCAAAGCCTGTACAGATTCACCAACATTCCTCTGTTACTACCACCACATAAGTCCATGTATTATTACATCCAAAAAACTCCAAAAATTTCCATTCACCTTGATCCTCTTCCTATTTATGTCAAAGTCGAAATTCCCAAAACGCGAAGCTGATCGGTACTGCACGATGGGTTTCTTGCCCGGTGGAAACCAGAACTCGACATCATCCACAAACTGAGATCAAACACACATGCACACAGACACAATGACAAGAAGGTAAGAAACATCGACAACCACTATTCATGTGTTTACGCTTACCCCCATGATTGGGCTTTCGTATTCCACTCGGACATAGTCGTCCCTCTTCTCCGCTATTTTTGGTGTGAAGTTGTCTGGTTTTGTTGATTTGATCTGTACCACAGTGTTGTAAATCAGCTTCATTTTGAGTTTTAGAAGCTAAGTCTGTATGTGTGTGCGCGTGAAGATTTTACCACTTGAAGTAACTCTTCCATGGCTTGTTCTCTGCTCACTGGCTTTTTACTTCCACGCCCCTCCTCAGGATTGTAATTCCTGATAAACATTACATCAAGATCGTTCTTACATGGTATTATAGTATTATCCAATTAGACGACGACACCAACACTATACTGCCATTATCCTCGTATGTATATCATCATCACTCTCTCTGTATATATATTATATTCATCCTCTTATAAATATAAATACAAAATTATATATAAGGATGTTAAATAAAGTGCAAAATTAAAAATTTATGTAATTTTTCTGTTGATGGTATCATTTTTCGTCCAAATTCTAATAGAAGGGAATGAAGTGAATATGGAGAATTTTCGAAAAGAGTGTACTCTAATGGTTAAACTTCTTTGGGGAAAAATATAATTTTATATTTTTAAAAGGATATTAAGTGTAATTAACGCTATAGCATATAAATCAGAAAGGATATCAATGTAATTATTCCAAAAATATAAGTTAATGTTTATTTGTCCTCATTTTTCACGTGTTTTTGGCTTAAAAAAAAAGAGTGCAAAAAGTAAGATTAGTAATTGGCGAGCTTTGACTTTAGCTATCATCTAAAGGAAAAAGTGGCCCAACTCTAATGGAAAAGAAAATCATTTCACACTATATATAGTGTCTGTGAAGTCCCACCGTCCAAACTATCTATCCCCCACCCCCACCCCCACCCCCACCCCCTTTGGATTTAATTACACAAAACAAATTTCTGACTCAAGACTAAAAGAAAGAAGAAGTAGGGAAATTTTTTACTCAAATCAAATTTGGCCCAACTCGAACTAAATCAACAACAACATGATAAGTGTGTTATTAGTACATATCCCTGAAGGGTATACTAATCGGACGACAGAAATATTACATTTATCGTATAATTAATTGGATCAGAACCAATTTGAATTAGAATTTACAGGTAGGAGATTTACCAGGGGGGAGCATAGTGTGTGAGATCACTGATATTCTCAGAAGTTGAAACACAGTTGTTGGTGGCAGGGCACAAAGCCAATCCACCCGGATTTTTCTGCACCCCCAAGTAATTTGGTTTTGTCCCACTGCATCACAATTACAATTAGAAAAATGGGTTCAAGAATCCAATGGAATTGAGCCAAACTAGCATTCATCAGTCATCAATACTTGGGAATCAGAAATCAAGAAAATGTTATCCCAAGTTGTCCCATTTCCCAAAATACCAAAAGAAACAAGTGAGAATTGAGAGTGGTGGAAAAGGGATAAGGATAATGAGGTGGGCATTCGAAAACGCTCAAAGGAAAACACTTGAAAACTCAAACAACCTAAAGTGGAAAATGGCTCCAAGAACTGCAACTTCACTGCACCTCAACATTATTTCCCTGCACACAAACAAGACTAATGTTTTACTCTTCATTACCATAATAATGGGTTTTCTTTTGTAGAACAAGAAATAGATTGAAGAAGCAAAATGGTGAATGGCATATATATATATATATGTGTGTGTGTTGGGGGTGGGGGGGGGGGCATACCTGCGGCCCTTGGGGTGGGTGGTTTGAATGGGTGGCTCATCCTCTTGGTGGTGAGATAGGATAGAGAGTTTGAAGAGGGGGTTTAAGGAAGATTTGGGGTTTGTTTTGTAGGTTTTGTGAGTGTAGAAATGGGTACTGGAGGATGCCATTGAAGCCATTTCTCAAACCCAATTCTGCTTTCCTCTTTCTGTGTGTGTGTCTGTGTGTGTTTAGGTCCACTTTGGAGCAACTGAAAATGGGGCTTTATAGTGGTGCCTGTCTGATTGGAGTGGGAGGGGGCACTTGTACACACACACGCGCGCATTTTAATTTTTATGTAGTGCTCTAAATATTAAATTGAATTTACGATGAATTACAATCAATTTCTTTAAGATTTAATATAATTATAAATACTTTTCTATTATTTAAAAAATTACTAATATCTTTTTAATTTTAACAGTTATCTAAGAGTTAATCAAATCCATTACTTTTCGTTAATTTTTTATTCAAATTTTGTGATAACCGATCAAAATATCATTTTGAACTATAATTATAATTCTGGGTTAAAAGCAGACACTTCCCAACATTTGGGTCATTTTGCTCTTTACCCTCTAACTGTATTTTTTTACGTCACCTCCCAACATTTTCACTATGTTTGTTTTCATTTTCCAACTTATTTGAAACATACCCAATATTTACCATCATTCAAAAAGACCTTATATAGGTGTTTTTAACTGTTCTAACATAAAAATATACATATATATACATACATATATACATAAATATATATAAAAAAGACATGATTTGACAATAAATAGTAATTTTTGTCTCTCAAAATACAACATTAAACATATAATACTTATTTTAAATTATCTCCAAAGATATGATTTGACAGTGAATAGTAATTTTTGTCTCCCAAAATACAATATTAAATATATAATACTTATTTTAAATTATCTCCAAAACCAAATCCAAACATACATACTATCTCTAACACACATTTATTTATTTTTGTTTTTCTCTTTCTATTTCCACAAAACACAACAAAACACTTAGAAAACGAATCCAAACACTATGTTTATTTTTCTAGCACTTTGCCCTATTTGTCACTTTTCAAGGAATAAAGTAGGAACATTTCAACTATATTAAGACACGTGCTTTTGATGAATTTAAATTGGGGTAAAATTGTAATTTCATGCCCTAAATTGAAAAAAAAATATATTAGAAAAATCAGAAGAGGTGTGGTCGGGGCCGAAGGTGGTGAGTGAGGGATGAAAAAGTTGTAATGGTGAAGGTGGTCGGCAATGGCGAATGTAGTGACATTGTTTTTTTACTTTTCTTTTTTTGATAAAGAAGACCCATTTATGAAGAAGGTGGCTGCAGTTGCTAAGGAGGGTTGTTGTTGCGAAGGTGGTGGTGCAGCCATTGGAGGTGGGTGTCGATGGGCAGCCACGAAGGAGGTAGGCAATGGCTTGGACGGCGGAGGAGTTGCACAATGATAGGTTTTTGGCTTTTTTTTTAATTTATTTTTATTTTTAAAAATTGATGTGTGAAATTATGATTTTACGCAACCCTAATTCGTCCAAATATGCGTACATCCCACACAACGGAATATTTCAATTAGATTTGCCTCAAATGAAAAAAAAAATAATTGAGGGGCAAAGTGCTACAAAAATAAAAGGTTAGGAGGTGAATTGCAAAAAAAAAAAACAATTGGGGGCAAAGTTCAAAACAACCCAAATATTGGGAGGTGTCTGCTTTTAACCTTATAATTTTACTTATTTTTTTATAATTTTCTAAAATTCTTTTATGGATTAAGGAGATAATCTTTTTATAATGTTTTACTTTATTAAAAAAAATACAAACAAAATTGACAATTTCAGATTTTTACTCAAAAATTACATGATTTCATCAACTATGAGGAAAATATTTATAATTTTTCAAATAATAAAAGAATATTCATAATTATAGCAAATTTTATTAGAGCCTAATCTATTTATCCTTAAATTTAAAATTGTCGTTAGAATTAAGCATTGATAAATGCAAGTTGAGTTCGATAAGCTTCCTGTCCTCTTTATTGATTAAGAAGAAAAGTGTTGGGAACTTAATGTGTCATGCCCACTTCAAAGAATTCAAATTTTGTATTGAATCTTGTTTAAAATTTTGTATTTAAATTTGTGCATATATGTCTTTGTGCAAGTGGTTAGATTTAGTTGGTAGGATTAGGCGCTTAATTATGATTATTAGTTAGCTAAACATGAGTGTAATAATATCAAAGAAAGAGATTAAGAACATAGGTGTCTTAACATGTATGCATCCGCCATCAAGACTTACCCAAGTTTTCTAAGAGTATTCCAACATCTTATGTATACTTAATTAATACTTGAAACAGAAGATTTTTCAATAGAATAAACTGAAAGAAAAGGCTCAGCCTTCTCACGTAGGCCTTTAGCTTCAGACAGCCATTCACCAAATTATTGCCTCAATCCTCATTTTGCTTCCCAGATTTTTAGGGGCAACAAGTTGGAAGGGAAGGATTCAAAGGGTAAAGTAAGGCAGACAAAAATGTGAAATCATTTGCGGACACCTACCAATTCGACGTCATACACTAGCCATGAGTTTGGGGGAACATTTTCGCCTGCTCCATGCTTCCCATAACTGCACAATACATAAGAAAACGTTAGGTTTAAGAAATTTATGTCATATTTGCAGCAAAAGTAGTTTGGCAAATGAGAGGCGGAAAAGGTTCAGAGCATACCCCATAGATGGTGGGATGATTAGCCTTCTCTTGTCACCGACATGCATACCTGACCATATCACATGTTAAGATTAAGGTTAGAACTCCGGGGATGGTTATTGAATGTGAAGAAAATATGAGATGTAAAAGAGTAATGCATGAAGACTATGTATTGGTTTAAAATATATCTACCATCGATCCCAATGTTCCATCCACTGATAATTTCTTCATCACCTGAACAAGGATAGAATGGTGTAAGATGTAAGTAAAACATATCAACAAAGACTCAAGTAACAATTGTGAGGAAGGGTCAGTGACAACATGATGTAGCGAAAAGACACTAATTTGTACCTAACCGGAACTTGCAGGCAGTTTTGCCCACATTTGAGTCGAAAATATGACCACTCTCCTTCAGCATAGCAGTGTAATAAATCTTCACCTGAATCAAGGTTCATTTATTTACTCATAAGTGCATGATCATAAATATATCAAGACCAAAATGAAAATATTATCATATGTGACCAGGTTGACATAAATATACCTTTTTGCCAGCAGCAGCAGCTTTTCCATCTCTTGGTCCATTTACCATCTCTTCAATAATCAACCCATTAGATAAGGTCCTCTTTTGAATTGGCTCTGCTATTTTAGTCTGATCCTCATCTTTCATGATTGTGTTCTGTTGATTATCGCTCGTATTAGGCAAACCCATCTTCAAGTCTCCCTCATCTTGAGTTTTCTTCTTCTTCATCTTTTTCTTAATTTTCTTCTCAGGTTGACCAACATTAGCAGGTAACTCAGATTTTATGTCGAAAATGCTGCAAGTGGAAATTTCTGTTTATAAAACCACATTACTAGAAAATGCAAGTAATTGCTGCTGCTTAAGATTCCCTCATCCACAAAGAAGAGCGGATAAGATAATAATACTAACTCATCGCTGTGCTGATCCTGATCTCCATCTGCTGCTGGCAGATCCTTTATTATGGTGTCAACATGCAGTAAATCCTGCTCCAATTTATTACCTTCATCAACTTTGTGAAATTCCATGCCAATTCCTTCTGTGCTTGCCCCTTCCAAGAGAAGCTTTTTCCTTCTCTTCTTTGCTTTTTTGCAATTCTCAGAGCTCAATTCTGGAGGAGGCACCGACTGACTGGCTCCAACTTCTCTGCTTGAGTATGTATTATATGATGAAAGCCAATTAAGGATTTATGACGAGAATTGTCAATGGAGAAGAGACTTAAGCATATAATTGTCACACAAGCATAAAAATGCACCATGAGCTGGCCATTATTAACAGGTCAAAGAAACAATGTTCTTACAGTTTTGTAGAGACTTCAACTTCATGCTCTTTATCTTCTCTGAGAATGCTATGGTCATCACTCTCAACTTCACATGATTTCTCCTCATTAGAGCATGCTTTTCTCTTTCTTTTCGGTTTTGCACTATTCACACCACAGGAAAGCAGAAAATAATCAATGGCAAGTAACACACACATAAGAGTGGTTTACAAAGTTGTGTATGTATAATTCATTCTGAAGTTCTTCACATGGCTGGACTGGAGGACAACTGACTAAAATCACACATGAAATGTTAATGCAGAGATGACAATTTATGCTAGATTACCTCTCTGGTTTGCCATTTATATCTTCTGGATCAATCTTTTCCTTTGATTTACTGCCACATTTACCATCATTGCTCGACTTATCGCCCATTTTTGTTGTTGCCTGAGCAATATTTTCTCCAACACCATCCAAAGTTGTCTTTGCAGCTTTTTTACTCTTAAAAACTGATAAAAGGTAGCCATCTTCATCTTCACTTTCACGTGAAATAGTGTCATCATCTGACTCAACCACTTGGAACTTCTTCTTAAGTCGCTTACCATGATCTTTTCTGTTCTTCAGCTTATCATTTTCTGGCACCGTCTCATCCATAAATAAAAGAAACACATATTTTCAGAAACTAAAGTGAAATATCAGGATGTCTTCATAGTTTTATAGTTGATGATAAACAATAACACAAACCATAAAAAAGGATCAAGAAAGTTCATTTAACAAGATTGAAGGCAACAACATAAGATTTAATAAGCATCTTCCGATTCAACAGCGCATAATTGTGACAAGGTTCTCCAATAATTTATGGCTCATACCTAAACATGACATACATTAGAAATTTGACAAACTACATTAATACCATCCAGCACGAACATCCAATTATAATAACAAAAATTGAGTCTTGGGTGCCTGCGAGCATACCTTTGCTGCTTGAAACAGGGGATGGTGAATAACCTTCCGATTCTTCGTCATCAATGAAACTATCCTCATATTTATCATCCTCACTACAGTAACTAGATCCCTCTGTCTGGGAATTTTCAATATCCACCCCATATGATTCTCTATTGGGTCAAAGTAAAGGAAACCTAGAACTTTGAACATAAATACTAAATATAAGCTTGATTACAATAAAGCAGCAGTTTCCCACCAAGAGAAATCTGCATAAGCATGATAAAGTACTGTGGCCATGAAAACCATCATTGCATTTCAAGATATAAATATTAATAAATGGTCAGTAAAGCAAATCACAGAATAACTTTGTGAGACCATCATAAGAATTACAGAGGATGAGTAAGTAAAAAAGGATACGTATCACTATGGGGATTTGACTGCTGACTTTGTCGGACATAATAGCCAGTAAGGTAGACACTTCGAGGGCCAATAACAGAAAATACCACATCATCTGCCTCCTCAAATTCCAAATCTAAATGGCATGATTCTGTTTGGTTGGGCAGCAAGGCGCAGAGTAAAACTGGACTTCTTTTACCCACATTGCACTGCACTATACTCTTCTTGGTTGCATCACTAATACCCAGTGTCGCCTAAAAAATAAATCACAGCATATGCTAAAAATTGGAGCCTCCATAAACTTTAACACTAAATTACACAGAAAAATAAAATCTAAGGCTGGATATGAAGTAAGCAATCTTCCCATCATTAACATCGCCAACCTAGATCTCCAAGGAGCCTTTTTTCTCTTAGCAGATAAACAAGAAACCAATTCAAAAGTAAAAATTCTTCTTCTACTAATTGAAAATTCACTCAAGTCCAATGGGCATTACGTCCTTAATTTACTACTGCTACAAAATAAAGCGTGATACAACAAACAATACATTACAGTATCACCATTCAAATGCAAAGCAAGTAAATTTTTACTTGCTTTCTGGGTTATTAAAAAATATTACCTGGGAGATTCGGAGCCTTCCTCTAGCCTTTTCACAAGAATGAGTGATAGGCTTTCCGGGTTTCACTTCAATGCCTGAAACACATCGACGAATTTAGTGTACACACACAATTCTGTCAATCCATATAAACGAAATCCAACATTAAAATTAAGTATTTCTAATCTGTAAATAACAAGATATCAAACTTGAACAAAATGAAATAATTCAATTTTCAGACAGACGGGCCGGAAAACACACAATCTCGAGACAACGCACACGCTAGTAGAGAAGGGCTCACCCCAGAAAGCCATTCCTACTGGTAGAAAAATTCAAGCTTCGGGATTTTTCAAATGTAACGATAGTTGCTTAGTACTTCTCCCTCTCTTTTGAAGGAGGGAGAGAGAGAGAGAGGTTTAGGGTTTATTCGTTCAAAATCTTTAAACCCTACACGTTATATAGTTGCTGTACAGCGGGAGTCGAACAGCCGATTTATGTGTATGTATATGTCGCGCTAATTACAATTTATGACCGTCACTTTCCAAATTATTCAGTTTCAGTCCTTTAAATTTAATACTTACTCAAGTAAGTCCTCAACTTTTTCAATATTTAACAAATTCAACCTTATTACTTTTTTTGTTTATTTTCAAAACTAAACACCCAAGGGTAGGGGAAGCTTGTCGGGGTCCTCATCCCTTCTTTATTGAAATTTAAATAACAGCTATCGCAACAAACTTATAAAGGAGGATTACTACTCCTTTACATTGTAACAGTTTCTTTTAGAAACATCATGTTTTGTATTTTTTCTCCCATCTTCTTTTGGTTCGCCTCGTCCAAGTTCTTGGACCACAAGAGTTACTACTTGTAATCTAGTATTATTGCCATCGTCATCACACTTTTCATGTTTGGTGAATAATATATATATTTTTAATTTAAAAAATTACATCTAGTACCCATGAAATTTGTTATATCTAATAAATAAATTTCATCATCAACCCAAATTCACCAAAGTTATTGATATTAGTAAAAGAAAAATTAAATAAAAATTTATATTTACCCTTGACTGACTTATTGTCGGTCGAATAATTCTTTCTCTAACCAAATTATCCTTATAATGAGAAACTATACTTCCTCAGAAAAAATATTAGTTTACTTAGAGTAAGTGAGTAATAAGCCAATAGAGAATAAATATAAATTTTCATTCAATTTTTTTGCTAATACCAGCAAATACACGTTAATATTACTTTCGTATTCAAGTAATGTTTTGTATTTATTTCTCTATTATGTTTTATGTTGATGCATGCAAAAAAGTACACGTATCAAATGAATCATGCGAGCAAAAAACATAATGTTCAGTCCACTTAAAGTGGAAAGTGGTGAAACAAATACTGAAAGGTAAAAATGGTTAAATGAGTGAAGACGAGAGTATTATTGCTGGATTTCATGTACAATAGAGAGATTGATACGGATTCAAGCTTTAAGTAAGGAATTACAATGCTCCTTTAAGGTGATATGGTACAGCAAAAAGGATAAAAAGTATAGTAGGTAGACTCAAAGTGAAGAACATATGAACGTATGAGGGTAAGAATGGGGTGTCCCTCTGAACTTGTGAATATGTGAATGTTGGAGTGTTGGAATTGTGCTTCTCCTACTAGGGGAGTGCTCTATTTATAGGCAACCACAAGGTTGTTGGAGAATGTCACAAATTTGAGGGGATCATGGCTTTAAAGTTATTGGATAATGTTGATCCTCCTTCAATGGCTGGCTGTTTCCCCTCAGATTTGAGGGGTGTTGGGAGATCGGGGAGACAGTTGCGGTCTTTTGGGGATAAGGTTGAGACCCCAAGATGTTTAAGGAAGTGGTTGAGGAGCCTTCTCCCAATTGAACTGCAAGTCCGTTAAGGTTTATGGTCCTTCTCTGTGGGTGCGCTAAGTGTCCTTAAGGACTTGCTAGACCTCTATCTTTTGGGGGACATCTGTCTGGCCTCCTTGTGGCCCTATGAGACCTCTTGGATTAGGTCGGTCGGACTTCTATTTTCTAGGGGAGGTCTGCCTGGGCCTCCTGGGGGCATCATGGGCCTTGTATTTTTTTCTTCTTTTTGGGCTGCTCCAAACCTACTTTATGCACATTATACGAAATGATTATTTAACCTTAAGTACAAAAATGTAATAATTAGTATGCCAAAAACAAAATTGCATAAATTTTAATCTATATATTTTCTCTTTATTTTTACCAACCTTCCAAGTTTTGTATTTGATTATTCGACCCGTTAATAGTATATTGAGATATTATACTTCTCTCCCTTGAGATTTTGTGTAATTATACATAAATTCCTATGATTCGAAAAATTACATCTAACACCCTGAGATTTACTTCCTTCTAACAAATAAGTCCCCCTGTTAGTCAAAACTCATTGAATTTGTTGATATTAACAAAAAACTAAATTAAAATTGATATTCACCTCAATTGACTTATTAATGACTTATTGCAGGTCAAATAATATTTCTTTTACTAAATTACCCTTATAACAGTACCTCCTCACGTACATTAAAACGCGTAAATTATGAGGGTAATTTGGTCGCAAAAATACTTATTGGACCCGTAATAAATCAGTAATAAGTCAATTTAAGGTAAATATAGATTTTTTTTCTAATTTTTTTTTATTAATATCAACAAAGTAAAAAAAAATTGACTTATGTATGGACTTAATTATTAGACGGAAGCACACTCAGTGGTGCTAGATGTAATTCTCCAAATCACAAGAAATCTACGTATAATTACGCCAAACCTCAGGAGAGAAGAGTGTAATTATCCCTAATATATTTTTTTGTTATATTCCACTAACTTGATTGATAAATATTTATAAAATAACTCATTATTTAATAATTACTTATATCAAAACTAAAATTCAAGACATGTTGCAAACTCGGAAAGAATTCAATTTTCAGTTTATTTTTTGTAATTTTATGATATATAATTAAAAATTCTTGAATTTTAAGTTTTTTTATAATTAAGTGCATATAAATATCTTCAACATCAATAAAAATACTTTTGTCCTATATCTTTAGTATATTAATGAAAAATTTTACTATGATGCGTGCAAAAATAGCACGAGTTCTATGGATTTGGACTATTGTTCAACGCTTGGGTCAAAAGTGTATGTGAATCTTGAGAAGGGAACTTGCAAAAAATACGTTAGCACGTCCCTCACTTGAGGGACCAAACCTACACATATAGGGGAGTGCCGCCTCTGCTGGGGGTCTATCCCGTTGCCAAGATTTCTGCGGAGGTTAATTGAGATGGTTGGATAAGGGTAGGTTATCCTTATCCATTGCTGGATATGCGTAATTAGAAGTCTCCTTCCATTTTGGGAGACCATTTGCCTATAGTGAGTCCTAGCTTCTAGGACTCCCTAGTAGCCAGGGGGTACTTTCTTGCTTACACTGTCATTCTAGAGCTGATGTGGTCTGGAGTAGCAACTGACTCGCGAGTCAATTAGATGTCACGTGGGGGAGTGAGCAGCCATGTGTATGAGCTTTTTGGGTTGGAAACCTCGCTGTAGTGTAATTCTAGGCCAAGTCAGGGGGGTGCCTAGGGTATCCGTCCTTCGCCCTAGGCTTTTTAGTTTCATAGGCTTGTATGTTTTGAGTCAGGGGTAGGGCTGTCACAAGCCCTCCTGCTCTCTTGGATTGGGCCACCCTAAGCATGCACATCATTCAGTTCGCCCCACTCTGAGGAAGAGGGCGTCCGTCAACTCCTTCTTAGAGTAGGAGGGTTTCACATTTGGAAGAGCTACCATCCTTGCCCAAATAGGGTTTCTTCCTCATCGGGTATCCTTGGCTTCCTTCCTTTTCGCCTTTATCTACCACCTGGGACTTCGCGCTCTGTCTTTTTCCAGAATTGATGTGCTAGGCCGAGCTATCATTGCTGCTGCCTAAGGGGACTTTTGATAACTAACCCCTTTCAATGCCCGCATTGTTTGGTAACCGCCCAATGAACGGCGGTTATGAGGTTGGATGTGGGTTTAACCTCTCTACTTTTCTTCATTTCAGAGTGCTCAACCCCTCACCTTCGCTTCCTTCTTCTACACCTTCGAAGACAGAAAGTTCCATTTGCAAAGGTTTGTAAGTTTCTTCTTTCTTGTTTCTTGCTCGTGCCTCCTTTTCTTTTATTCTTCTTAAATATCCATGGCCTCATCAGATGAATCGGTAAGGTTTGTAAGGGAAGTTCCACCAGGTGATGATATCTCTGAAGCTACTTTCAAGAAAGGCGGGCCCTGGCTAGTTTGACTATGCAAATGGCATCAGGTGGAGCCTAAGGCAAGCTACGATGGCTGCCCATCATCTACTAGTTGAACAATCTGAGGATGAGGAGGAGGAGGAGGTTGGGGGGGAATAAGGAAGAGAGTTCTTCTCCTAGAGAGGGATGAGAAGGAGGTAGCTTAATCAACGGCAGACTGGGGCCTCTCCTGCCTCAAGCTCCCTGCAATCCCTAACTTGTTGGAGGAGTTCCAGATTCCCTATCTTGTACTATTTATATTCCCTCATCCTGACAGTCGCCCCCATTCTCCTCCCTACAATTGCTTAAGTTTCTTTTCTCCTCAACTAAGGGTTAGTCTCCGTTTCCCCATTTCCCACTTTTATAAAGACATTACCCATTTTTTTTCAAGTTTCTCTGAACCACTTTGCACCAAATTCGTTTTGTATTTTGGCTAGTTTCTTTATGATTTTTCATTTTCATGGAGCTTCTATGACAACCAAGGTATTTTCTTAGTGATTTCAGTTGAAACACACTAAGACTGGAGTTTTTCATTTTTCTCCCCCTCAAGGGGTGCCCTTCCCTCTGCTCCCAATCCCCAAAACTTTGGAAGAATAATTTCTTCTTTATCTTTCCTCCTCATTCTTGGATGTTTCCAAATAGGTGGATCCATGATTGCCCTCTTTCTATCGCCTTTTCTTCTACTAACAGGACAGTTGCCCCCTTCTCCCTGTTGGAGGAGTTGAATGAGAGGCCCTATGATTGCAGAGCTCTAATTGATGAAATACTATTGGGGCATTTCGGTTTGAGCTTTCGGATCGAGCCTTTGGGGACCTTTATAGCTTTTTTATTTTTCTTTACTCTTGATAATCTATTGGGATATGATTCTGACTGCTACTTCAATCTCTCTTGGGCAAAGAATATCATGTTTAGCAAATTGATTCGTGATTACACCTCTAGGGGAAGTCGTGCAGTTTGTACCCCTCATCAGTCTAAATCCTCTAGGGGGACCCCTGATTCAAATGAATCTAAGGGGAACCGTGCTGCCATAGGGACGCCAGGGACCTCCTAAAGAAGGGTTAAAGTAAGTACCTTAGGCACTCCTCCAACCAGCTTTACTCGTCCTTCTGCCATGTTTTCTCCTCCTTCCCCTCTTCCTCGAGACTTGGGGAATACCCTTCTCAAGTCCCACCATTCCTCTTCCAAAAGTGTATATACCTGCCACTCTCTTGAACGAGGAAAGGGGGAGGAATCCTCCTTGGCTGTCGAGTTTTTGAAGGGGTTGCTTACCCTAGGGGACACACGTCTTCTCTTCCCGTGCCCCTAGAGGAGTTTGGAAAGATGATATCCTCGAGTCTGGTCAAGGTAAGCAACTCTGCTCTTATCTATTCCCTGTTTTTTGGTTGTTCTCTTTTCTACTTACCCTCTATATTCTAGGCGGTTTTCTTGTATGAGGAGGTCTTCTCTCGTCCTTAGGGGGTACCTCCTCCTTCTAAACGGGATGCCTAAAGGTGAAAGTTGGAGGACAGGGTGGAACATTTGAACACGAAGATTGATAAGATGAAGGAGGCCAAGAAAGATGCCAT
>NC_026155.1:2090891-2157824 GCF_000512975.1 Sesamum indicum
GCAGAGGGACGTCACTGCATTAAAGGAGGACCAAGCAGAGGAGGTCAAGAGGGCGGTTACTCAGGCTAAGCTCAATTTTCCCAATACTAACAAAGATCACGACTACCTGGAGATTACTAGGTTAGTTGCCTCCTGGAATATCATAAGACTGAGAATTCCAGAAGGATGTGGCTAAGATAGCAAGGCCCAACCTCTAATAGAACTTCCTCGTCTACAAAGAACAATTCATGGCTTAGGGTTATCCCCTTGCTGGAGAAGAAACTTCATTTCTGAATTTCGACGTAGTGGTGGATAGTGCCCCAAACCCCTTCGCTAGTCCTCCGGCTCCTATGGCGGGCCTCCTCTCATAGAATCAGGTGACTCTCTCATTTTTTTTTGAATATTTAATTCCTCCCAGCTTGCTTTATACTCACTTGAGGGAAATTTACAAAATAGGATTTGGATCACATCTTGGGCGAGGTTGAGACGGAGGTCAGGAGTCCCTCCCCCCTAAAGCTGCATTACCCATTCCTGTTGAGGAGGACGTCCTAGGTTTCACTGGCCGCTCCTTGGGTTAGACGGATGGTAGTGACTTGTGGAGGATGTGCGGGCGACTAGGAGATGCCGACCAGCACGCAGGTCCAAAAATAGCCTTCAAGCAAAGACTCTCACCGATTGGGGATTTCAATACTGTTCGTATGGGAGCTTCCTTGATATGTGGGGATGCTATCTGCCAAGTATGAAGTCATTCTGAGGACGTTTGGCCACGGAAATATAAGGGCGATGATCAGGCGCCACCCTGCGCTCGAGCAGGAGAGAAATGTGTGAAACAGAGGGCTTTATCCTTGGATAGTTGCAAGACTGTTTCAATGAAGCGATCCTTGGAGTGTTGGGAGCACCTCCAAGACGTTTCAGAGGTAGATAGTTCCGTTTGGGTAGGAAATGACGATGATGTTTAGAGTCTTCCGGTGCAGTGGCGAGACTATAGTTTCAGAGTATTGCGTGGGCAATTCCTCAGCGATGGATGATTGGATGGGGCTGAAACTCTAGAGTTATGATGTGGAAGTCGTAGGATACGCTATGGTTCAAGCGGCACATCATTTGGACATCGGTTGAAGGAGATTCGGAAAAAAGTGCGCTCCTCGGCCATCTTAGTGTTCTACTCTTGGAATAAGAGAAAATGTTTTTAAGCTTATTATAAAGGGGGCATGCAGTGGTGAACTCCAGCCAGCCCTCACCAGCCCTCCCCGTGCACGACGGCAGTGGCATTAGACAATGTCTGTACTAAATGAGCATCTCTTGGAGGCATGATGGGGGCCTTCAAGAGCCGGCTCTAGGCAACTCAAAGGAGTGCTTAGAGTCCCACGAAGGCATGGGAACCCAACGGACAGCGCAGGGCCAAGATGGCCTGCGTTGGGCGCAAAAGCGGCCGAGAGGCTCTGTGTGACGCGCAAGGTTGCCTCGCGTGCTGCGAGATATTAGGGGCAACACCTCTCGTGCGAATGGGTGATCGAGGCAAGCACTCCAAGACCTCGTGATCCAACTCATGGCACGCGCTATCGAGTTCTAGCCATCCATGGAGGTCCGTTGGCTAAGATGAGCGATCGTGGGTCGACGCCGCACTGTGGGCATATTGTGATGCCATGCCAAAAGGCAAGAAGGGATGTCGGGCATGCCATGCGAGATCAAGGCAGGATGTCGGCATATCGAATGGGCCTCGGACTTATGATGCAGTCATACTTGGGTGAGGCATAGAAGACAGCGACAACGAAGGCGTGTGCCGAGGATGCACCAAGCGAGCATTGGGCTCCTTGCCATCGAAGAATGCGTCAACAGGTTCGGAGATTGTGGGCGAGATGCATGGCGGCAGACTAGCTAGTCGGGGCCGGCCGCTAAGAGAGACGCTAAGGAGGATATGTCGAGAGCTTTGGCGAACATGAGCATTTCGGATAGGTGAGCGCACAGCCTGGTCAAAAATTGGGTGTGCAAAGCCTGAGATGTGTAAGACAAATTGGGTGTAACTTCTGAGATGTGCAAAGCCTGGTCGAAAATTGGGTGTAACTTGAGGTGCCGCACGGGCGAAAAATATATTCCGCTGCAAGACAAAAGAGTACACCCGTGACAGTTGTTATCAGAGCCCGGATAATCCCGGGTTCTTGAAGGAGAGTTGTGCCCAGTTGAAGATCTGGATTGGCACACGAGCTCTACGGTAGGTAGAGGCAAATTGGGTTGAGACCGTCAGTTAAGACAAGATCAGACCGGATTACGGCACAATTGTGTAGGCTTTAGTTTCAGTGAGCCGTTTCACGATGGTATGGTTTTGGGGGATGTCTGCCACAGAGATTATGTTGGGTAGAGTCCTTTTGTGCGCTTTTGGGCTGCTTCAGAGAGCAAGCAGCTATGGTCCAACTTCGTTATTGTTGGTTGGCAGTTGTGTGAAATATGTTGAGCGAACTGTCAATCGTGGTTCGAAAATATCTTTTGGGCAGAATGATATCAGATTTTCAAAATTCATCTTGGCTTCCCTAAGCGAGAGGGGGACATGCCGATGTGTCGGGTGGACTGTGAGATAGCAATCATATGTGCGGAACTACCTCAAGTTAAGAGGTGATCTAGACGATGAGGCTGTTTTGGTGGGCGAGATGCCACCATTTGTGGAGAGTGGTGGATGAAGGGCCACCTTCTCATAAAATTTTGAGGAACCTTCCAGCGGGGAAGGATGATCATAAGTTGAGGTGCTGAGTCACAATGGCCCATGAGGTGCTTGGAACAAGCCACCCTTGGGGTTGCGAGGAGTGGACGTTGAGACCCCTCCTTTTTGTGGACAGTTGTCGGTATGAGCCGTATGTGGCCGAGCAGAAATGTGGGATGAAGTGCTGTTGTGGTAGATGATGGTGCGTCTAGAGAGAGACGACACGCTTCAAGAACCAGGGGGCATAAGAATCCGTTATGTGAGAATGGCAGCTTGTCTGGAGCTTGAGTGGGGACAGCCCACTAAGCCGTGTGTTGGGTGCTCGACAGGAGCAAAAAGATTAAGCTGAATTGAGAATGTTCTTCAAGGGATTTCCAAGGGGGACTACCGAGTTGATAATTGAGGGAAGCGTTAGACTCCATTGGCACCATGAGCGGCATGGTGTGCACGGGCTGGAGACTAAAATCCCAATCTTGCTGTCAATGTTAGACATGTTGTGGTTGGGTGCTGATTTGAAAATCCCAACCTTGCCGGTGTAGTCGGACCGATACTTGTGTTTGAGTTTTCCGGCCAAGCTAGGACTTGAGCTTGGTTTTCGGCCAGATTGGGGGCAGAGGCCCCATGTTCATGCTGGGTTGAGCAAGAACCCTTTGGAGAGACGTCAGGTCCACGAGCGGCGTGGTTCCGACAATTGGGCATCCTGCCCATGCGCTTGCAAGTTTTTAAGTGTGGCCAACCACAGAGCCGGGTTTGCATGTTTGCCAAGGACGGCAACACCTCGAGTGGGGGAGAGAGTGCGAAGTGTGCGCACAGACTTCACACTTCATTGGGTTCCATATCAATTCGGGTGTATTTGAGGCACTGTTTTGAGGGACATCAGAAATTTCAGAGGTGCACTTGACAGACTTGGAGCACAGTTGTTACCCATCAGTTGAGAATGTTGGGAAGAGTGTGTAGCAGCGTACATAGACTCCATTATCAGTTGAGCAACAGGTGGAAGAGAGTGTAGAGAAAGGTATAGACTTCCAACAACAATTGAGCAACAGTCGGGGAGAGAGTGTAGAGCGAGGCACAGACTTCCAACTTTAGTGAGCTACACTGGGAAGAGAGTGTAGAGAAAGGCACAGACTTTCAACATGAGCGACATTAGGGAAGAGAGTGTAGACGAGTATACAGACTTCCAACTTGAGCAGTTAATGAGAAATGCAATGCATTAAGGCACTATTTGTTGAGAGCTACCCGCCACTTTGGAGAATAGAGTGCAAAGAGAGGCATAGACTTTCGCTTTAAGATTCTGTGTTGAATGAGTGCATCAGAGGCTCTATGTTAGTGGGGGAGCTTAGCACCAGTTTGGGAAGAGGGTGTCGACAGAGTACACGGCTTCCGCTTGGGTTGAGTTGATCACATTGGGTGCGGTAGACGCACCGTTTGTGGGGAGATAACGTGTGTGTTGAAGAGGCACTCACGATTGAAGCACTCGAAAGAGCAGGAGGCCGGTCTGATATCGCGTAATACTAAGAGAGAGTAATGGGCACCGCATACACCTTAATCATTCGTGTATGTATTGACAAGGACGTCAACAAATCGAGTGGGGGAGAATGTCACTGGCCGCTCCTTAGGCTAGATGGACGGCAGTGACTTGTGGAGGACGTGCGGGCGGCTAGGGGATGCCGGCTAGCACGCAGGTGCTCAAATGGCCTTTGAACAGCGACTCTTACCTATTGGAGATTGCAATACTGTTCGTATGAGAACTTTCTTGATGTGTGGGGATGCTATCCGCCAAGTATGAAGTCATTCCAAGGACGTTTGGCCACAGAGATATAAGGGCGATGATCAGGCGCCACCCTACGCTCGAGCAGGAGAGAAATGTGTGAAACAGAGTGCTCTATCCTTGGAGATTTGCAAGACTGTTTCAATGACGAGATCCTTATAGTTTTGGGAGAACCTCCAAGATGTTTCAGAGGTAGACGGTTCCGTTTGGATAAAAAACGACGATGATGTTCAAAGTCTTCCAATGTAGTGGCGAGACTGTAGTTTCAGGGTATTGCGTGGGCAATTCCTCAGCGATGGATGATCGGATGGGGCTGAAACTCTAGAGTTATGATGTGGAAATCGTATGCTACGCTACGGTTCAAGCGGCACGTCATTTTGACGTTGGTCGAAGGAGATGCGGAACAAGTGCACTCCTCGGCCATTTTAATGTTCTACTCTTGGAACAAGAGAAAATATTTTTAAGCCTATTATAAGGGAGGCATGCAGTGGTGAGCTCCAGCCAGCCCTCCCCGTGCATGACGGCAGTGACATTAGAAAATGTATGCACTAAATGAACATCTCTTGGGGAGTCATAGCCACCAGGGGGTCCTTCCTTGCTTACTGTGTCATTCTAGAGCTAATGTGGTCTCGGGTGGCAGTTGACTTGCAGGTCAATTAGAGCCACATGGGGGAGTGAACCGCCACGTGCGTGAGTCTTTTGGGCTGAACGCCTCATTGGGCTGTAATTCTAGGTCGAGTTGGGGGGTGCCTTGGGCTTCCGTCCTTCTCTTGGACTTCTTAGTTTCATGGGCTGATATGTGTGGGTCAGGAGTTAAGCTCTCCCAAGCCCTCCTACTCTCTTGGATTGAGCCACCCTTGGCGTGCACATCATACTACTTCAAATCTATTCTTTAAGTAGATTTGCTTCATTATTATATAACTTATTCAATAATAATATTTTTATAAATATTAAAAATAAATATAGTAAAAAATAATAAAAATATAATAATCTTGATAATCAAATATAAAAATAAAATTAAAATATACAATAAAAAAAGAAAAAATATATTGATTGATATTTGATGTGTCAAAAAACGCACCTATGAAATATATGATGCGAGCAAAAAACGCAGTGCTAGGCCCACTTGGAATGAAAAGTGGTGAAATAAGTGCTAGAAGGTAAAAACAATCAAATGAGTGAAGAATAGAATGTTATTGCTCGATTTTGCATATAATAGAGAGATTGATACAAAATCAAAGCTTTAAGTATGAAACAACAATGCTCCTTTAAGCTAACATGGCAGCAAAAAAGTGAAAAATATAGTAGGTAGGCTAAAAAGGTTTAGAACATATAACATAATATATGAATGTGAGAATGTGTCCCCGTCTCCATTTGGGAGACCTTTATAAGCAACCAGAAGGTTTATTGGAGAAATTCACGAATTTGGGGGAATATTGAAGGGACAAGTGGTTTGGCAGGGAACGTGGTAGCAGAAGCGAGAGATGAAAAGGCATAAACTTAAACGTTAATGGGTCGAACCAAGGGGTGTCCCCTTGGTGTTTCCAAGCGTTCGATGTAGTATGAAAAGAAAAATAGAGAAACATTCATACAAGGCTATGGTTATAAATATGAAAGAGATGCATAATCGTAAAAATATGATTACCTCTTTCGATTGTAGGAATCCTTCAAATATTATCCACACCATACCGGTACTAAGAGAGCTTTGATTGATTTGCTGGAAAAGATCAAAGCAAAGCTCTCACCAAGAGGGCAAGGGAGGAGTTGCCGAATTGAGAGGACAGAGGGTGAGTTTTTTTTTTTTTTGTGTGTGTATTGTGTAATTATTTCCTAAATAATTATACACAATACATATATATATATATATATTTTATATAGATAAGCGGAAATGTGTCTAGCTTATGCATGCCATCTTCAGTCAGTTGACTACCTTCTCAACTAACCTACTGAAATTGTATAGATGTCCAATGTGTGTTGTCAATGAAACACGACACTCATCCAATAAATGCAATACACAATGCAAGTCTCAATAAGACTCTCGAGCCCAGTCTCAATGTTCTTGACTTGGAACGTTTCAAACCAATCATCAGAAGTTGGTTTCATAGCCGCCATCCAATGCGCAATCAACTACATGGGTTATCTAAATGGCAAGCATACTTTGTCCTACAAATTACTTCACGACTTTCTTCTTTCACAAGAAGGATTTATAAGCTAGTAAACTCAAGTTGTCTATTTCTAGACTCCTTGCATCTACCAACCTACTTATCTTAACTAGAGGAATATGACCTAGTTTATGCATGCCATTTTCTATAAGTTTTATTCTTGATTATCCATTAAAGCATTTGGTTTGAGCGTTCATAATCCAATTATGACATGGAGTATGACAATTTATAACTCAGCAGATTTCTTGTCAAATAAAAGAACTTTTTTATTGATCAAATTTATAGTCTAACTTGTCCAACAATAGACTAATAAAAACTTGATCATGTTAGGCTACTTAATTGCATTCTATCCTTATATGATTACTGATAGTTAAGTTTATCTAGCCCATTGTCTAGTTTTAGGGCTGATATGTCTGAGCCTTCTACTCCTTTGTGTTTCTGCAAATCATTTGCAGATATGAGTTTTTTAAAGCAGGTATCCAATACTTAGGGAGTGGAAATAGTAATCATGTTGCTTATAACAACTGCAAACCTTGGGTGGAAAAGAGTTCACGACACTCCATCCTCCAAAACCCTTTAGCAATTCATGCAAATATCTTTCGTAATTCTTGACGGTCGAACCATTTTCCTATTTCCTTTACCCTCGCCCAGTAGGGCAATAGGAGTGCTTAAAACTCTTGCAGCAGCTGACTCTGCTCCATCCTTCTTCCTCTTCCAGCGTTCGGCACCCTTGCCTTTCGCTCTTAAGGTTGATGTCTCCCAATCTAATACCAATGCCCCATTATTTTCAATCTTTGCCTTGTATCATACTGACATGTTTATCAACTCATGAATGGATTTCTCAAACCTATTTAGAGTTCATGATAAAAGGTCGAATGAGGAATGAAGGGACTGAAGGATAACGTCAATGTGCATCTCTTTTTTCAAGATCAACATTGAGCTCCTTGAGCTTTCTCCACAGGGGATAGCATCTCAACCCCATATTTATGTACAGACGACCCTCAGTCATCTTGGCTCCGAAGAATGCCTCCATCATGGCATATCCAATATGCCGGTCCAGTGCTGCATAAGCTTGTTCTATGCGGAGTATTATCGAGCTAACAACGTCCAGCCTGTCATACTGCTCATTGGTCATGGAAGCAAGTATGATCCTGTCGATCTTGCGGGTGTCCTTATGCCTTTTTCCTAACGTCAAATGCTCTTTAGGAGAAGACTGCTTTTCCAAGTCCTATCAAAGTGGCTTATCCATGACATAAGTCAGGTTTCCAAAATCGAGGACAATCCTTAGATTTTGCAGCCAATTAATTTGTTAATATGTTCCATCAATTTAAACAAGTCTCAAAATAATAAAGGTAAGTGAATCTTAGACATATATTCAAAATGTAAAGCAGAAAGTACTAAGCAGATTATAGTAATATTGCGTTCAAATTAAGACTTAGTTTTTTAGTCATTAACCCCTCCCACTATTTCTACAAAAGCCCATCACTCTCAAGTGGGATTTCGAGAAACCATTTTCTAGA
The DNA here is from genome assembly GCF_000512975.1 of Sesamum indicum. Classification (NCBI taxonomy): domain Eukaryota; kingdom Viridiplantae; phylum Streptophyta; class Magnoliopsida; order Lamiales; family Pedaliaceae; genus Sesamum; species Sesamum indicum. Next base: position 2,099,016 of record NC_026155.1, read on the forward strand.
GAACTTGGGATCCACAAGCACAATCTACCATGCTCCACTTTTATGATTCACATGGCAAAAGACTCATGGGAGGTATCCAATACCATTCTCATCCCATGAGATTCCCAAGATATTTTGCCTCACATCTTCACAAGATCCCGAGGACTCCAAGCGAATTATGCTACTCAGTGTTATGCCCAACCCATCAACCAAATCACACTTCAACTATCGGTCTCCATGACTTGTGAGATAGGAAAACAGTGAGTGTGTTTCTTTGTTCACAATAACGGTGCAACTTGCCTCTATTCTAAGTATGCCACGACTAGTGAGACCATATTTGGGTAGCGATAGCTTCCTCATCACATTATTATGGATGGAAGGCCTGGACAAATTGAAAATCATTTCGATCCAAGTCTATTACGGGCCTAATATTTACTTATTGTTAGGCTTAATCCATCAATCAAATCACACCTCAATTGTTGCCCCCCACGACTCATGAGATAGAGAAATAATGAGCATGTTCCTTTATCACAATAATGGTACAGCTTGCCTGTATTCCAAATGTCCCATGACTTGTGAGACTACATTTGGGTAGTGATAGCTTTCTCACCATATTATTGCGAATAGAAAGCTAGACAAATCAAAACCATTTTGATCCAAGTCCAATGTGGGCCTAACACTTTAACTTGGTCCAACCAAGTGAGAGTTTGATTGTATATAGACCGAGACCTCATCACATTAGCGTTTTGCATGCATAAATATCAAATATTTAATACATTTAAATATACGCACCGCATGCAATGAAACATAGCATATCCCTATTGGATGATCACGAGCCCAACCTATGCGACCCCCTAAGCCCGTAGTGGGTATATGGCCTATCTAAGGTGATCCTATACTATTACAAAGATAATTACCTATTATCGTTCTAATGGACATTATAACTCCTCCTTTAGACTTCCTTCCACTGTAGGCCTTCTTGTCCATGGGTTTGCTATATTATATAAAATTAAAACCTCACCAAAAAATTATTCTACTCTCATTGCATTGGAAAGAGGCCCTGATCAAAGTCGGGCAGAGGACATAAGTGCGGAAAAAAGTAAGCCTTATTATTCCAAGATATAAAACGAGAGATAGAGCGATAAAATAAGGGACATATGGGCCCACCCAATAAAAATAAAATATTCACAATTGGTCAAGGGTCCGTGATCATCCGATGTCATTCAAGTAACATCCAAGTATAATAATTCTAAATAATCATGCTCAACACATATAACACATTGCATGCATTATACAACAATGATATCCAATTTATATGTAGAAAACACAAGTTTAAGATTGCAACTAAATGGATGACCAAGGCATATGCATCGAATGCACAAATATACACCAAATTAATTAAGTAATATAATTTTAGGAAAAAATCAATTTCATCCTAAAATTAAATCAGCAAATCAATAATTTTCAGAAAATATGCAGAATTCAAAAAATCTAATTTTTCGGACAAACATAGAAAAATGGCCTAGCCGTTCACCGTCAGGCTGCAGCACGCCTAGCTAGCCTTGCACGCTCGCGCGCCTACGCAGAGATCCTATATGGATACCACCTAGGTCCTTCATGGAGCCCATGTGGTGAACCTTTGCCTTTTAATTGGGTGATTTTAAGTCCTTAAGTTTCTTTATGGTCCTGTGAAACCTTATTAGAATTTGGTTTTTGGGGGTGCTTGTCGTCCCCCTAGGCCTCCTAACCCTTATGGGCCATCTCCTGAACTAACCCCTTTAGGGGCACCATGGGCTTGCATTTCTTTCTTTTTTTGGAATATTTAGGCCTCTTTGGGCTGATATATTTTTATGTACATCAATATTTATTTATTTTTTTTAAATATTTTTATTATTTTTTATTTTCAAAATTCAAGGGTGAAATGATTGTTACATTATAAAATAATAGAAAAATATCAATTGACTATCAAAATTATACTAATGGGTAACTTCAAATATCAATTCAGTTATTTGTATTACTCAAATATCAAAGTGATATTAATAAAAAAAATTGGGTACTAAAATAAAATTTACTTATTTTTTAAATTATAAATATAAAAAATAGTGAAATTAAATTCTTTAACTATTTAATGTATTTATTTAGCTTGTGAAGAATGAAAAAAAATAAAAATGAGTTGGAAAGAATAAAATTTTAAATAATAAGAGTGAGATGAGAGAGGAAACGTTAATGGAAAGAAGAGAGAGAGAGAGAGTCGTGGCTTCAATCCCCTACTCCCTAAAATCGCGTTCAGAAGTCGTGCTTCAATTCCAAAATCATTCCAAGTGTCTGTTCGACGACTGTGAGTCAGCCATCAACACCATGTTCCATCACCGGCAACTTCAATCCATCTGCCGCGTCGCCGCCACAAACCCTGGAATCTTGCACTCTATCACCACCGTCTCCTCAATAGGAACCGAATCCCAACTCCTCAATTCCTACACCGTCACACCACCAATCAAACCCTGGCCCCAAAAACTCACCCACAAACGCCTCTGCTCCATCATCACCAACCAGCAAAATCTCGATCTTGCTCTCCAAATTTTCCACTATGCCGGCAATTACCACCCTAATTTTCACCACAGTTACGAGACCTACCACGCCATTATCCACAAGCTCTCCCGCCAGCGCGCATTCGAACCCATATCCTCCCTTTTGAATGAATTGCGAAATTCGCGAATCAAATGCGGCGAAAATTTATTTATCACTCTTATTCGGTACTACGGTATTGCCAGTAGACCGAAAGAGGCGATCAAAATATTCCTTCGAATTAATGATTTTGGTGTTAAAAGGTCAGTTCGTTCATTAAACACTTTACTCAATGCTTTGGTTCAGAATAAGAAGTATGATTCTGTTTACTTTATGTTCAAGAATAGCCAGAAAAGGTTTGAAATTGTGCCCAATGTGTTTACGTGCAATATATTATTAAAAGCTTTGTGTAAAAAGGATGATGTGGAGGGTGCTGTTAAGGTGTTGGATGAAATGCCGGGCATGGGAATGATCCCGAATGTGGTGAGTTACACGACGATTATGGGAGGGTATGTGGATCGAGGAGATATGGTAGGAGCAAAGAGAGTTTTTTATCAGATTCTGGATCGAGGTTGGTTGCCGGATGCCACCACATACACGGTTCTGATGGATGGGTTTTGTAAGCTGGGGCGGTTTGTTGATGCAACTAAAGTGATGGATGAGATGGAGGAGAATGGGGTGGAGCCTAATGATGTTACATACAGTGTCATGATTGAGGCATTATGCAAAGAAAAGAAATCGGGAGAAGCAGTGAATATGGTTAGCGATATGCTTGACAAGAAGTACATTCCAAGCTCAGCATTATGCTGTAGGGTGATAGATGCCTTGTGCAGGGAAGGGAAGGTTGAGGAAGCATGTGAGTTGTGGAAGACGTTGTTGCTGAAGAACTGTACTCCAGACAACACGATATTAAGCACACTGATGCATTGGCTGTGCAAAGAAGGGAAGGTTTGGGAAGCAAGGAAGTTATTTGATGAGTTTGATAGGGGTTCTATTCCTAGTGTTTTGACATATAACACACTTATTGCCGGAATGTGCGACAGTGGGGAGTTGTGTGAGGCTGGGAGGTTGTGGGATGACATGGTAGAAAGGGGATGCCCTCCGAATTCTTTCACTTATAACATGCTGATCAAGGGGTTCTGCAAAGCAGGCCACGCAAAGGAAGGGGTCCGAGTCTTGGAGGAGATGCTGGATAGAGGGTGCTCGCCAAATGAATTCACTTACTCTGTCTTAATTGAAGCACTTTGTGACTCTGGATGTGAAGCAGATATTTCAAATGTGCTCGACATTGCTGCCTCTCATAAACTTGAAATCAATTATGATTCTTGGAGAGTTTTGGTAGAGAAATTTGTCACCAGTCATGCTAATGTATGTCCCAATTTGGATAGAATGTTGTCGGCAAATGCTGCATAGATGTTCCTGTTCAACTGAGTTCAGTTGACTTGAATGCTACCTAGAGGATGGTGATCTTGTTTCCTTCCCGATATAGATTTCTGCAACAACTTTCTCTGCCCATTCAATAACTGATCAAATTTTATAAAGATAATTAACTCCGTGCAATAATTGAAAACATTTCCCAATAGACAAAATATTTCACCTAACCAGACATTTATCCTTTCTCCACTGCACATATACAGTTGGGGTGCTTCTGCTGCTAATATCTTCACTTCTCCATCATCAATGGAGCCCAACAAGCAGGTTTCTCAATTCTCCCTCTATTCTTCTCTCACAGACACCCTCAAACACACACACACTCATACACAAATTATTTCAGTAGAAAAATGCCATGTCATGTTTCTATGTAACTAACATGGTTGTGGGATGGATACAACTGCAGAGGCATAGTCCAGTTGATTCTTCATCAGCTCCGAAACTTGTACTCTACTCTTACTGGCAGAGCTCTTGCTCTTGGCGTGTGCGCTTTGGGTTGAATCTTAAAGGTCCATTATATATCTTCCTTATCATCTGATATTTTTGCTATGCGGCGCCCCTAATTTGTTTTAGATTATAATTTCGATAATTTCTTGTTTATTTTATTTTTTTCCTGATAAAATATAGCTACATTTGATAAAGTGTGGCACTATTTCTGCCTTAGGACTTTCTTATGAGTACAGAGCTGTCAATCTTGCGAAAGGGGAACAGTTCACTTCAGGTGCCTTATTGTGTGTGTATTTTGTAATTTTTGGCCCTTGATTTACAATATATTTTGGTTTTTTCCCGTTTGTTATTTAATGTTCTTGAAAAGTAGATGATTTTATGTTGATCAATACTTAGAGGGCATGATGAATCTTGCGCCAGTAGTTATTATATTCTTGATCCTGAACTGGTGCTTTTGAAGTTGCAATTCTCAGAAACCAGATTAACAAGATTAAACTTGCACAATTACTGGAAATAGAAAACTCGGCATTTTGAGTTGCAAGTTGCTACCTTGCTCTCCTGGATTCGAAGACCTGTTTGTCTTAAGAATTACAGTTTTAAACTATGTTCAAGGATTTGAAACCATACTGTTATGTTTCTGTGGTTGTCTTGCTTTCATGATCTCGATGTCTTATAGTAATTGCGTTTGGCTTGCAGAGTTTGGGAAAGTAAATCCTCTTCGATACGTCCCAGTTTTGGTTGACGGGGATGTAGTTGTTTCAGACTCATATGCAATTCTACTGGTTGAGTACCTTTCTGTTCTGATAAAGTTGTTATGTTCTGTTTGTTTCTCAAATCAAAGATAATGCTGTCTAATAAGATGTGAATTCTTGTTCTTGTCCAGTGTTTAGAAGAGAAGTATCCTCAGAAACCACTTTTACCGGCTGATCCTCAACTAAGAGCAATCAATCTCCAGGTCAGGTTAGAGTTAACTAACCTCGAGAAATGTTCTGCTAATTATCTTCACTTACACTTACAGGACTTGGTTTGGTGTCATTTGAAGTACTCTGTCCCATATTTACGAGTTTGATACTTTTAAATGGATGTTTTTCTTGTTTGCTGGGGCATTCTTATTACGACATTGCATGACAGAATTGAAACGTGTGAAAAAAGAAAAATTTAAGAAAAGAACAAGAGTCAAATGCCAGAATACAGGAACTGTTACATGGTTTGGAGATGTATTATTCCTACTTCCCTGCTTATCCAATTTTTTTCTTAATTGGGTAGAATATCCCTACAACCATCAATTATATATAACTAGGCTCTTGTAAAACATTTGCAATTACTAGTTTGCCCATGAGAGTAACTTGCTCTACAGAAGAGCCAAAATGTAATGTTGGTCAGGCTGCACCGCTCCAACAAACTCGTCCGAGGTGCATGAGTATAAAAAATAATATCATTTCAGAGTGGGATGTTTCAGTTATGGATCGTTCTAGATCATGCCTTAGCTATATAGTTAGCTTTCTTTTGTCAAATTAGTTGAAATGAAAGATTGAACTGCATCCTTTTATGCCATCTTCTCATCATCATAGTAGTCCTTCTGAAAGTACAATTTATCACAGGCTGCTAGTATTGTGTCTTCCAGCATACAGCCTCTTCACATGTTATCGCTGCTGGTCAGTTTTTAATAGATATTTCTGCATTCTGACAATGACATCATAAATGTATCACTTGAGATCTAATGTTTGTTCATCGATGTGGCAGAAGTATGTCGAGGAAAAAGTGGGTCCTGAAGAGCAACAAGCATGGGCACATGTCCATATAGAAAAGGGCTTCCTTGGTGAAGTTCTTCAATGTTTCTTCTCATAAAATTATTTAATTTACTAATTTTCAGCCGCTTTTTCCATTTATTCTTCTATTAGGGTTGCCATTGTTGCATAGGCTGATTTGATAGGCTTTTGAAGTCCATAACATCTACCATTTATCTTCGAGCTACACTTGAGAGTTGAGTGAACTTCCACTAGGAGGATCAGGATATTATGCTGATACCCTTATGACCATTGTCCCATTTGTTTGCATAATTTACACGGACATGCAATGTTAGTGATGCTTTCATTACACTGTCTGGCTATTAGTGTACTGAAAGTATCACTAATCGAGATGTCAGTCTTATCAAACCATGGGACTCATTTCTTGTAATTTGGCCATAGTTGTGGTGTAATTGCAACTCTTCCTATTATAATTCATATGTAACATGCCCTCATTTTCGCAATATGTGATTCTTTTAAGAAGGTAAGACAAGAAGACATGATGATGAAACTATGGATCCATATTGGTTGAGGCTGATGTATAATATAGGACGGCCTGAGAGTTACAATGTGTTTGTTTATTCTGTTTCATAGACTTATATTGCTAATCATGTTAAGCATTTTTTGTCTCCATTCTATACTCTTTGGTTACTGAGGCTTTGAACTCTATCCAGCTCTTGAGAAGCTACTAAAAGATTGTGCCGGCCCATATGCTACAGGAGAAGAAGTTTTTTTGGTAATTTTCTTGCAGTTTCAACCTATTTGACGATGTGATATTAGAATTTTGTTTGAGAACTATGATTTCATGGTCCACTTCTAAGTATCCAAAACACTTAGAAAAATACTTGCAAAAAGATTATTGAACCAACTAACATCCTCGTTTATTCTGACTCATGCAAATATGTTGTAGCTGAAGTAAAAATCCTAGAAACCATGTTTTTTTTTTTTGGGGGAGGGGGGGGGGGGGATGGAAACGTGACCTGCTGCTAAACAAAGACGATTTCGACTATCTGCAGGCTGACGTATTCTTGGCCCCTCAAATTGCGGTAGCTACAAAGCGGTTTAATGTCGATATGGTAAATCCTTTCCAGACACTCTCTTATCCATCTTATTCTTTTCATTGTTTTTGTGTTTCATGTTGTATGCTCGACAGCTGAAATATTTATAGTATCTGCTGCTTAATTCAATAATGTAAGAACAAAACTTCTCAAACGGCTATTTCTGCAGTCCAAGTTCCCGACTCTGCGTACGGTATACGAGTCGTGCAATGCATTGCCTGAATTCCAAGCTTCTTTGCCTGATAGACAACCTGATGCTGTGCAGTGAACTTGCGAACTGATACAGAGATGCAAACATAGAAGTTTTTTGCCTTCAGACATCCTATATCTATCAGAGTAAACTTGTATGAAAATTCCTGCTTCAAATTGGCAATGGCAGGTGCTTCCGGAAATGATTGTCATTTAAAGTATGTAGCCTTGAGAAAGTAATCTCCCTGAAATTGTGGATGCAAATATTAAGATAGACTGATTGAGAACTATATGTTTGATTTTTTATATGAAACATATATATTTATTATATATACTAGGAAGTATGGGCTGCGATGCACGAGTATAAATATATTTTATATTTTTAGAGGTAAATATATTATTTACAGTTAGCTGTAAAAATATTAAATTCATAATATTGTTAATGTTTCTGTCATTGAAATATTAGCATATACAATTATATTTTCAAACATTTGTTTGGGATAATTTCACTCATCTTTCCTGAGATTTGGTATAATTCTAAGTAGATCCCCAATGATTTGAGAAATTATATCTAGCAATCTTAAAGTTTGTTTCTGTTTAATAAATAAATACTTTCGTTAGTCAAAATTAATTGAATTTGTTGATATTAACAAAAAATCTGAATGAAATTTGATATTTATCTTTGATTGATTTATTATTAATTTATTATAGGTCAAATAATTTTTTTTGATTAAACTATCCTTATAATGGTGATAATCTATCTCCTTATATGTATTAACTCGTAAAGATATATGTAGATATTTGATCATAAAAAGATTTATTTAGCCTGCAGTAAATCAATAATAAGTCAATTAGGAGGTAAATATAACTTTTTCCCCTATTTCTTTGTAATATTAGCTAATTCGGCAAATTTTGACTAATTGAGGGATTTATTTGTTTGATGGAATCAAATTTCAGGGTTGCTAGGTGTAATTTTTTAAACTAAGAGAAGTTTATGTGTAGTTACACCAAACTCATGAGTAGAAAGTGTAATTATCTCTAATTATTTTAATTGATAAGGAAATTATTTACTTCTATTATTTGCAAATCACTTTCTAATTTAATTGGTACGATTAAATAAAAAAGATATTCCCCAAAATTGAAATTTTACATTTTGAATTCACTAATAATTATATTTCATTTCTTGTATTAAATCAAATAAAAACAATAATATTAACAAATTGAATATTAAAATGAAATTGAATAGTCAAATTTCATATTTTGGATTGTTTTTATAAGAAATTTTAGTTTAATTTATGAACTATTATATTTTAAATGTTATTTATTTTTAATTTTATTAACATTGAATGATTTCAAATTAATAATTTACTTACTTTTGTTAATAAAAAATGTCATTTAATTGAAGTATGCTAATTATATTTCAATATAAACTTTTAAATATTGTCAAAGTGTTGGGCATATGTTTTATTAACTTTTAAATTTTGAAATATTAATGCATAATTTTTTTTTATCTTTATATTGCAATTTTTTATACTATTGCTACTTCATTTTGAAATATTTTAGGAAATTTATAGATTGGGTACTATTTATTTTTTTTTATAAGTCAATTTAAAGAAATAACTACGAAGTAAAAGAATAAAAAAAAATTATGAACATCTCATCTATATATATAATATAGTTCAATGAAAATTTTAATCTATTATAACAATTGAAATATTTTATTTGTGAAGAATGCAGTTATACAATTAAAATTTATTCTCCAATTAACATGTTAATGTGCCATTCTTTTATATATAAAAAAAACACTTATAAATATTATTTTGGGATAATTACATCCCCTTCTTCTGAGGTTTGGTGTAGTTGCACTTAGATCCTTTATGAATTGAGAAAATTACATCTAACATCTTTGAGATTTATTTTCTGTAAACAAATAAGTTCCTGAGTTGGTCAAAATTTACTGAATTTGTTATTATTAACAAAAAAATTGAATGAAAACTGATATTTACGTTGATTCACTTATTACCAACTTATTGCAAATCAAATATTTTTTTTTCAACTTAAACTACCCTTATAACGATGAAGATACACCTCCTAACATACATGAACGTTGAGACATATGAGGAAAATTCGGTGATAAAAAGATTTATGTGACACACAATAAGTAATAAGTCAATCATGGTAGATATAATTTTTTTATTAACATCAGCAAATTCGATGAATTTTAGCTAATAAATGAACATATTTGTTAGACGACAGCAAACCTCAGAAATGACAAGTAATCTCCCAAATCATAAAAAATTTAACTGTAATTACCTAAACTTTGGGGAGGGGAGCGAAGTTATCCCTATTATTTTTTGGTAGTTGTTCACTAATTTATCAACATATTGCGTATTTTGTAATATATTATGCAACGTTCTATTTCTCATTTTGTTACTTTTTATCAATATATTTTATTTTAATTTTTTTATGACTCATGATGTTATATTAATTGTTAGTTATTTTTTATAAAAATTAAATTTAAATTGACTAAACTCTTTTAAAACATCAAAATAATTATATATATTTTACTGCTCTATAAAATAAGGTTTTAAATTTAATTATTTATTATATTATTATTTACACTCCTCTTCAATATCAATGTCTTGAGATATGGTGAATAAAGTCGGTAAAAAGTGCAAGAACATATGATAATGTACTTGTAGAGTGCTTAGAGAATGTTTAAAGAATATTTAAAAAGTATTTAGAGAGTGAGAGAGATGATTTAAAGAGTAAGAGATGTGTGAGAGACGTTAGAGGATCTCATGAAGGTGTTTGGAAGTGCCCTGAGCATGAAAAAGATTTCCGGAAAAGTGGATGAATGTTGTTTGAATAAGTCATAATTTGATCTTATCTTCTACTAGAAGTGCTTTTAAATCCTATCTCCGAGTTTTGGGGAATTTTTCATCAGCAAGGACTCCTAACCGTCCAAGCTGCCAAGGAGTCCAGAGCTTTGGTGGCACCTTCCTTGTCTATGAGGAATCTCAGCCGCCAAGGGGATCCTCCTAGGGCTGATGTCTTCCAACGTGGCTATTGACGAGATGCCACGTAGGGAAGTAGGCTGTCATGTGTGTGGGCCTTTGGGCCGAATATTTGTCGGGCTTTGATCATGGTCCGAGTAGGGGGATGTCTTCAGCCTCCTCCTTTTTCCAATCTATTTTTTAGGGGGCACCCGGCAAGAACGCCCTCCTGTCTGCTTTCTAGGGGGCACCTGCCAAGACCACCCGTCTGTCTACTTTTTAGGGGGCACCTGCCAAGACCGCCTATCAAGTGTTTTTTGACATTTCATTATTCGAGCCTCTCATGACTTGGACCTACTAAGATGCTACAGGCCTCTCGTTTCTTTCTTCTTTTTAAATCGTTTGAGCCACTTTAGGTTAATTTATTTTTATGCACATCAAGTAATACCTAAACAAAATATCTTAAATATTAATATAAAAAAAACATATCATATTTAGACAAACTTGTTTCTTGAAAGGCTTAACTTTCCAAGCTTAATATAAGGGGAAAAAAACTTATTACTATTTACAATATAATTAATGAAAATTATAGGCACCTTACATGAGATTTGATAAAATTATAAATATTTTATTGTTATTTGAAGTATTATAAATACCTTCTTAATTTTAACGTCTGTCGAATAACGAGCTTATTTCGTTAATTTTCATTAGATTTCAATCTAATTTTTATGGTTAATCGATCAAAATATCTTTTTGAATTATCTATTATAATTTTATATATTCTTTAAAATTTTTAAAAATATTTTTATGAACTAATATATTCTATAAATTATTTATTTTATTCACCCTTAAGTTTAAAAAAAAAATTCAAATGTTTTCATTAAAAAAATCAATAAGATTAAAATAATAATTTTTACCTAACAATCTAGAAATTATATAAATATTTTTAATTTTAAAAAAAATCACAAATTTTTTAAATACTAAAAAGTATTTATTATTAATTTTCCCTATAATTAATTGATTGGTCAACTAAAAACATTTTCCAACAAACAAAACGATTCAGCTAAGCAGACATTTATCCTTCTTCCCCTGCACACAGTTGATGCTTCTCCATCATCCATGGAGCAGGTTTCTCAATTCTCACTCTACTCCTCTCTCTCTCTCTCACACACACACACACACACACACACACACAGAGAGAGAGAGAGAGAGGAGGGAATTATTTCAGTAGAATAATGACATGTAATGTTTCTGTGTAATTTTTAACATGGGGTTGTTGGATGTGTACAAACTGCAGATGCATAGCTGCCCAGTTGATTCTTCGTCAGCTCCAAAGCTTGTTCTCTACTCTTACTGGCAGAGTTCTTGTTCTTGGCGTGTGCGTTTTGCCTTGAATCTTAAAGGTCCACTATATATCTTCCTTGTTATTTCATATTTTATTGGTATGCGGTGCCCCTAAATTGTTTTAGATTATAATTTCAAGAATTTCTTGTTTGCTTTATTTTTAGTTCAGATAGAATTGGCTATATTTGATAAAGTGTGGCTCTTTTTCTGGGTGCTTAGGACTTTCTTATGAGTACAGAGCTGTCAATCTTGCAAAAGGAGAGCAGTTCACTTCAGGTGCATTATTGCGGGTGTATTTTGTAATTCCAGGCCCTTAATTTTCAAAATTCAGCTCTTTTTTGTTTTTCTCGTTTATGATTTTGATGTTCTTGAAAAAAGTAGATGATTTTGTGTCGATCAATACTTAGAGGCCATGATGAATTTTGCCCCATTGTTATATTCTTGATCCTCAACTGGTGTTTCCGAAGTGGTAATACTCAGAAACCTGATCAACAGGAATGAACTTGTACAATTACTTGAACCTGCTATCTTGCTCTCCTTTAATTGGAAGACCTGTTTGTCTTAAGAACGGCAGTTTTAACTATGTTCGAGGATTTGAAACCATACTGTTATGCTTCTGTGGTTGTCTTGCTTTCAATGATCTTGATGTCTTTAGAAATTGCATTTGGCTTGCAGAGTTTGGGAGATTAAATCCCCTTCACTACGTCCCAGTTTTGGTTGACGGGGATGTAGTTGTTTCAGACTCTTATGCAATTCTACTGGTTGAGTACTTTTCTGTTCCGACATAAAGTTGTTATCTTCCTTTTGTTTCTCAAATCAAAGACAAATGCCACTAATAAGATGTGAATTCTTCTTGTTCTTGCTTAGTATTTAGAGGAGAAGTATCCACAGAAAGCACTTTTACCTGCTGATCCTCAACTAAGAGCAATCAATCTCCAGGTCAGTTTTGTACAGGGGTATGCTAAGAGTTAACTACCTCGAGAAATGTTCTGCGGATTATCTTCAGTTACAGGACTTGTTTTGTCCCATATTTATGAGTTTGATATCTTGCATGGATGTTTTTCTCATTCCTTGGGGCATTCTAGTTACGGAATTGCATGATAGATTTGCAAAATTTGAAATAAAATTAAAAAAAAAGAAAAAAGGAAGAAGAATCAAACGCAAGAATACATGAATTCTTACGTGGTTTGGAGATGAACTTTTCCTACATTCGCAGCTGATCTAATTTTTCTTACTAGGGTAGAATATCCCTACAATCATCAACCATATATAACTAGACGCCCATGCTTACTAATTTGGCCCTGACAGTCAAGTGCTTTACAAAAGAGCCAAAACGTAATGTTGGTCACGCTGCACACTCCAACAATCCTATGTAAGGAATATAATATCATTTCAGAAGGGGACGATTCACTTATGGCTCGTTTTATATCATGCCTTACCTCTATAGCTAGCTCTCTTTTATCAAATTAAATCATATGAAAAATTGAACTGCATCTTCCTTTTCCATCTGTCATGATCATAGCTGTTCTTCTGAAAGTACAATTTGTCACAGGCTGCAAGTATTGTGTCTTCCAGCATACAGCCTCTTCACATGTTATCGCTGCTGGTCTGTTTTCAATAGATATTGTTGCAATCTGACAATGACATCAGAAATGTATCACCTGATATCTAATGTTGTTCATCAACGTGGCAGAAGTATATCGAGGAAACGGTGGGCCCTGAAGAACCTCAAGCATGGGCACATGTCCATATAGAAAAGGGCTTACTTGGTGAAGTTCTTCAATCTTCCTTCCCATAAAATTATATAATTTACTAATTCTCCGCCTCTTTTTCCATTTATATTCTTCTGTAACTAATGGGAAAAAAGTGAGGTTTGAGATCTAAACACGTCAACTCTTGCACAAACTAAAAATTAGTCTTTTTCTCTTCAATTCCTTCTTTTCCCAAAAGTCCCCTTTACAATGAAATTAGGGGGTATTTATACTATGCTAGCAATCAATGAGAGGGGGTGTAAAATGAATTCTACCCCCTTACCTACCACTAATTTGTGGGTACAATTTACTTGTAAGGTTTAATCTAGTAATTACAAAATAATCTAAATTGTACAGCCCTAATCTTTTGTTGCCGCTTATGGAAAGGATTTAACTTTCCTCTTGAACCACTATTTGATTTATCTTCTTGTCTCCATCAATTATGGTTTCCGTTGTTGCATAGGTTCATTTGATAGGCTTTTGAAGCCCATTACATCTTATCTGAGAATTGAGTGAACTTCCACTAGTTGAGTTGGGACAATTACGCTGACAACCCTGTGATTATTGTCTAATTACAGACACTACCCCTTCTTTGAATAATTACACTGCCAGTGTTAGTGATGCTTTCATTACACTGATGGGGTATTAGTGTACCGAAAGTATCACTAATAGGGATGTCAGTATGATCAAAGAACGGGACTGATTTTTGTAATTTGACCATAGTTGCAGATGTGTAAATGCAACTATCCTGTAATAATTCATATGTTAGAAGTCTTCATTTTCCTAATTTAAAATTCTTTTAAGGAGGTAAGACAAGAAGACATATGAGATGAAACTACGGATCCTTATTTAGTGAAGGCTGATGTGGAGAATAGAACAGCTTGGACAGTTGCTATCATGCTATGTGTTTATTCTGTTTTTCATAGACTTATATTGCTAACATGTTAAGCATTTTTGCCTCCATTATAAACTCTTTCATTACTGAAAAGGGCTCTGAACTCTATCCAGCTCTTGAGAAGCTACTAAACAATTGTGCCGGCCCATATGCTACAGGAGAAGAAGTTTGTATGGTAATTTTCTTCCACTTTCAACCTATTTGACGACGTGATATTACAATTTTGTTTGAGAACTATGATTTCATGGTCCACTTTCTAAGTATCCAAAACACTTAGAAAAATACTTGTACGAAGTTTATTGAACCATCTTTGTTTATTCTGACTCATGCAAATATGTTGTAGCTGAAGTAACAATCCTAGAAACCATGTTCTTTTTTTCTGGGGGGCAGGGGGCGTCGAATATCAGTGACTAATGCTAAACGAAGACGATTTCGGCTATCTGCAGGCTGACGTATTCTTGGCCCCTCAAATTGCAGTAGCTACAAAGCGGTTTAATGTCGATATGGTAAATCCTTTCCAGACACTCTCCTAAGTTTTCTTAACCATATTATTCTTTTCACCATTTTTGTGTTTCATGTTGTATGCTTGACAACCGAAACATTTGTAGTATCTGCTGCTTAATTCAATAATGTAAGAACAAAACTTCTCAAATGGCTATTTCTGCAGTCCAAGTTCCCGATTCTGCGTATGGTATACGAGTCGTGCAATGCATTGCCTGAATTCCAAGCTTCTTTGCCTGACAGACAACCTGATGCTGTGCAGTGAACTTGCTGAATTAATACAGATATGGAAACATAGAAGTTTGCCTTCAGACATCCTATAACTATCAGAGTAAACTTATATGAAAATTCCAGCTTCAAATTGGCAACTGCAGCTGCAATTCTGGAAATGATTGCCATTTATAGTTAGTAGACTAAGAAAGAATTGTAATCTCCATGAAACTGTAGATGCAATAATTAAGTAAAGAAGATAGAAACATACAAAATACACACACACACACATATATATATTATATGGGAAGCCAACGCAGAACGATGAATGCATTATATATGTATACATGACAAGTACATGAATGTAGGAGATGTAATTGTTAGTTTGTCATGGTTAGATTTATTTCGGGTAGAAGTTTTTCCACATTTTATAATCTTGATCGTCTCATGCATATAGAAAAGTTTAGTGTGTCGATATAATTTACTTTAGGGGTGCCCAGTTTCATGGGTTGGAATTATAATTTCGGATAAATTACAACGATTTCTCCCAAGATTTGGTATAATTACGAACATTCTCTTATTATTTGAAAAATTACCAGCACCCTCTTGATTCTAATTAATGGACGTCTTACAATTAGTCCAATCTGTTAGGTTTTCATTTGTTTTTTGTCGTGACTGATCAAAATGCCCTCGTGGACTAAGAACTATAATTTTATTTATTTTTAGAAAATTTCAATTTTAATGGACTAAATGGATAATATTTTTTTAATAATTTTTCAAAATTTTCCATCCACCCTGGATCAATTTTTTTATAAATTCTTATTTTCTTTTGAAAAAAATACAGTATAGACAAAGTTGACAATTTATATCTCCATTTAAAAATACATAATTTTACCAAATATAAGAAGGGTATTTGTAATTTTTCAAATAATAAGGGATTATTCATAATTATGTCAAATCTCAAAACAGGTAATTATAATTTACCTTATAAATTTACCAAAAAATAAATAAATAAATATTTGTGTGATTAGATTTAACGCCAAAAAATTCAAACATAATTTACTCAAAAACTTAAGTGGAGCTCATATATACAATTGGACATGAATTAATGAGTCAATTACGTGTTGTTTGGTGTCCAAAAAGAATCAAATTTAATTTTAATCTCACCTACTTGCATTTATCTAATTCTTTATTTCACATCCAATGCCATATAATAACATTTCTTGTTTTTGTGATATATACCAATTATTATTGAGAAAACAAAAACATCAACTTCCATAGGGGTACAGACATTGATCTCAAAATCACACCAACTCCCATGTAATCTTTTTAGACTCATGAAGAATGACAAATCATATCATCTCTTAAATATTAAGAATACAAAAAAAAATATATGTATTGAAGATATCCGACAATGGATACTTAGTTTTGATTTATCTCCTTTTATTAGTATTTATACACTTTTTCATTTATAGTGAATGTTTTGGCCTATCGAGGTGACTGCCTAGTCTTTCATGTTGTATTGTACTGATGTACTACCATTTATTTAATGAAATTTATATTTGTCGGAAAAAAAAATGTAAATAGACTAAGATGGTGTTTGGTATGTATATATATATATATATATATATATTTAAACGAGCTTGAAAGAGAAAAAATAAAATGTCAGACGCTTATAAGAGGTGTTTGGTTAAGCCTTTTTGAAATATTTTATACGCTCATATATATATATATCTTATAAGATGTTTTAAGAACTTAAAGATGTTTAATCTTATTCTAAAAACGAGTTTTTAGAGTGTTTGGATGAATAAGATACATTAGCTTATAAGACGTTAGAGTGTTTGGCAGAATGAACTTTTCATACTGCAGTAATGATCGAAAAAATCCATCAAACTATTAGAATTTAAAATTACATAAATAGATAATTTTGCTTTGGAGGAAAAAATCTCAGTTATCTGAAAGATGAAAATGAAACACTGTCAAAATTTTGAGTGTGTTTTTGTTTATTGGATATTAAAATTAAAGAGCTTATGAAAAATTATCAAAAAAAAAGTTAGGTGAAGTTAATTTTTTTAAAAAATAGCTTATCTAAATGATTTTCAAGAATTTTATAAGCTCAAAAAAAAAATATCAAATGATTAGAAATTCTTCACCGATAATATATTATATATAGATTTTATAACTTTATTTTATTCAGACGCTACAACGACTTCTCTTTAAATTAAGACATGATACCGTATAAATTCGAATAACATTTTATACGACGTACAAACTTACAAATAATATGCTCAACCATGCAAACACCATCTAATTCTTGTATAATAAATCTCAATCATGTATAAATTTATGTACGAATTATTACAAGACTATGACATGAAACTATTAAAAATAGGAAAAAAAACAAGATTTAATGTACAAATAAATTAATTTCCTAAAATTATAGGGATCAAATCATGACGTTTGATTTTATGGCCATAACGATAATGATATATCACTTTGGTAAGACATCATAATCAATCTATTATTCCTTGACATATATCGTACATTCAAACAACCTTATCCCACAACTAAAACTTTGTACGTATTTTATTAAATAAAAAATTGCATTATATATATATATATATATAATAAATTGGGCATTCAAATAATTAATATGCAAAAAAATACCATTAATATCATGACTTTGAATTCCATTAATAATTAGCTATTGATTTATTTTAGTTGTAGTTGTTGGTTAGTTATAGATACTGATATCAACGATTGATACTCAGTATAATAATGATTTAATGATTGAAATTTATGATGTAATTGAAATAATAATTTCGGATAATTTTACTCCCGTCTCCTGAAGTTTGTTGTAGTTACACATAGACCCCATGTGGTTTGAATAAAGGTTTGCTTCCATCTGGCAAATAAGTTCGTCAGTTAGTCAAAATTCACTAGATTTGCTGGTATTAACAAAAAGAACTAGATAAAATCCTATATTTACCCCTGATTTACTTATTCTCGATTTATTGCAGGTTAAATACATCTTTTTATAGACAAATTACCCTTATCCATATCCACACGTTAATGATGTAAGGAGGTATGCCTTTACCGTTATAAGGATACTGTATTTGGAAAAAAATTGTATGACTTGTAATAAGTCAGTTGAGGATAAATATCAATTTTTATTCGATATTTTTATTAATATCAACAAATTCAGTAAAATTTGACTAACAAATGGACCTATTTGTTGAACGAAAACAGACATCATGAGTGCTAAATGTAATTTTTTAAACTACAGAATATATACGCGTAATTACATCAAACCTCAAGTAGAGGGGTGTAATTATCCCTAATAATTTTTTATCTTTATAGGACTTTAGTTTGATTGAGTTTTTGAAGGCTGCTATGATGTTACGTTGTTGTACGAGAGTAATAATGTCTTAATCTAGACATATTATTCAAAACTTATGAAATATTAAGGAGTTAATAACATCAAAATATATATATATATATATATATATATTATGCTTCCATTTTAAAATACTTGGAGGGTTAGATGCAGTCTGATCCAACGACTGCATAATTAATTATAAGATAATTGATTATAACATAATTAATTTCAAATAATTGATTTTAGAAAAAAAATAATTATAGTATTTAGGTTCATAATTTTATAATTCATTATACAAATTCAAATTATAATTTAATTGCATAACTAACTTTATTTTCAAGATTATCGAAAACATTAATATATACATAATGGACATAATAAGCCATCAAATAAAAATAATTTTCATGGGATTAAAATATTTATCAAAAAAAAACGGATTAAACGACATGCAAGTACGAAATATAGGTTTGGCTTTAGCCCCTCCAAAATTATTATTTGCACTATGCGATAATAAAAGCTTGAACGACTTTAATTTTTTAAATACTGATCGTTGTGGTATGCTGTTTTTGTATTTATATATATATATATATTATTTTTTAAAATATATTATAAATAAAAATAAAATATATAAATCAATTAATAATATTTCAAAAAACAAAAAAAAACCAAGTTAAGGATATTGAAGGTGCAATAGAAAAAATTGGTGCAGTGGTTTGATAGTGTCTTTCTTTTTTAAATTAGCATTTAGATTAAAGTGGATTACATTACAAGAAAAAATTAGTGACGTGACAGGAAAAATTAAATGATAATTTTTATATTATCATTAATTATATATATTTTGGGACAAGATTGATTATTTTGTCACAATAGAAATTTCATGATTTTAATAATTACTATTATTTTGTAAAAATTATTATTGATATGAATTAATGACAAAAAAATTTGCACTAATTTGTCACTACATGAATTATGAAATAATTGGAACTAGTTTAATTTATATAGAGTTAATTACAATATTAGTCCTAAATTATAGGATTTTTTGCAGTTTCCTCCCATGCTTCTAGAAATATTAATTTTAGTCCAATACTTTTTATATTTTTCTACAAAATAGTACCATCGTTAATTATTTGACTGAAAAGCTACGTGCTTCTCATGTGGCTATTAGTGTGACTGTTGAAAAACTGGAAACAACAGGATTTTTTTTAAGGGGAGGATGGAATAAAGAGAAAATTGCAATATTAGTCCGGAACTATAGGGTCCTTTGCAAGTTTTGTCCCATGCTTCTAGAAATAGCTAAATTTAGTCCCATATTTTTATTTTTTTTCTTTGTGCAGAATTAGTCCCGCCGTTAATTATTTGATAGAAAGGCCATGTACTTAGCATGTACCTGTTAGTGTGATTGGTTGAGAGGGACGAAAACTAGCAATTGGGAGAGGGGGAGGGGGGGGGGAATAGAGAAAATTGCAATATTACTGCCAAAGTATGTGTCCTTTGCAGGTTTCATCCTATACTTTTTGAAAATAGTCAATTTTAGTCCTACATTTTTTTTTTGTGGTAGTTAATGTGACCGATTGAAAGATGGGAAACTCGTAGCAACAAGTTTTGGAGCTAAAATATAAAAGTTGGGGACTAAAATTAACTATGTCCAAAAGCACATAACAAAATTTGCAAAAAAGCCCTCTTAAAAGGCTAATATTCCAATCAACTCAATCTTTAAATATAAGAATATTATTTTAATAATTTTATAGTTCGACTCAAACTTCCATTTCTACATCCGTCCCTACTATTGTTAGCTACTCATAATTCTCTCTCCTGTGTTCCTACTTTAATGGAGTTACTGTCTTTTCTTCATAGATCTACATGCATGGACAGCCATCTCTCTCTCTCTCTCTCTCTCTCTCTTGTTCTTGTTAATTTCTTTCCACAAATTTTCTAGACTTAAATCCTAAATTTTTAGATGCCCAAAAAGTCCAAAAATCTAATATCTCACATTTTTTCAATTTGTAATAGTTTCAGATGGAGAAATCTTGACAAGTGTTCCGATTTGTAAGGATGAACTGAGGAAGATTCTGATGAGGATGCCTTCTTTTTCTCTCAACCATAAAGATGAAGTGATTAATATTAAAGCACCCCATCTTGTTTTCCTGTCCGTCTTGATCAGTTTTTCCTTCTGCAGCTGGTAATTACTGCAAGACAATCTTCATCTGAGCACATTCAATCTTCTCCCTCTTCTCCTTCTTTCTCTCTCTATACTCTACAAACCCCCCAATATAGATACATATCTATATAGAGAGAGAGATACACACAAACAGAAGCGCACAAGAACACGTCGAACACAAAACAAGAATGCTGCCATATCAAACCCTTCAAGAAGCAGAGGCTTCTCTGGGCAGAAACCTCAGTTTTGCTGAGACATTATGGTTCAAATACTCTGCCCAGAAATCCGATTACCTTCTGTACTGCCATAACACGTTTTTCTTGTTCATTTTCTACTCGGTGCTGCCGTTGCCGTACATGTTCATCGAGCTCGTGCGTTCCCACAAGATTGATAGGTTCAAGATTCAGCCTAAAATCCAGAACTCTTTGGCTGATATGTTGGACTGCTACAAGAAGGTCATGGTGACGTTTGTTGTTGCTGTTGTTCCTCTTCAAATCTTTTCTTTTCCCGTCATTCAGGTATGTGTTTTCTGTTTATTGATTGAAAATTGATGTTCGATTCATTTCAAAGAAACAATGAAACAATGAAACTTTGTGGGGGTTTCATTTGTAGAGACTTGTTGCATGCATGTATTGCTTTTCTTCAGACATTTGACCGTGTAAAATTGCATCAATCTATTATTAGTAATTGTGGGTTTGATTTATATATAAACCTTTGTCGTTGTTTCATGAATTCTTGGAAAGTCTTACGGATGGTTCTTGATTGAATGCCCCATCTAACGTTGGTTCCTTATGAGATGAAGAAGATCAGAGGGTATTCAATCTATTATCATTCTTGAATAGATTTCATCTCAGAAAGGAATTCTCGAACCTAAGATATCAATGTTGTGTTCCTCATGGTTTTGGTTTTTGCTTGAGGCCGATTCTTAGATCACTTCTTTCTGGTTTTCGATACGTTTCTAGTCCGAAAGATATGAAGTATTATCCGTATTTGCTTGCAGATGATTGGGATAAGAACAAGTTTGCCACTACCATCCGGCTCCGATATTTTCTTGCAGCTGTTGGTATACTTTGTTGTTGAGGACTATGCTAATTACTGGCTGCATAGATTGCTCCACCAGAAATGGGGATACGAGAACATCCACCGTGTTCATCATGAATACACGGCTCCTATTGGATTTGCAGCCCCTTATGCACATTGGGCTGAGATCATAATCCTCGGCATGGCCTCGTTTCTTGGTCCAATGATTGCTCCTGGACACATGATCACATTCTGGCTGTGGATGATTGTGAGGCAAATGGAAGCCATTGAGACCCACAGTGGGTAAGAAGAGAAACTATAGTCAGATTCTTCATCAACCTATGTTTTTTCATCTCTTGATTCTATGAAATGTTTGCATTCTTGTTACATATTCAGGTATGATTTCCCCTGGAATCCTTTAAAGTACATCCCATTTTACGGAGGAGCTATTTTCCATGATTACCATCACTTTGTTGGAGGGAAAAGCCAGAGCAATTTTGCATCAGTATTCACATACTGTGATTACATCTATGGAACCAACAAGGTTTGTCGAATACAGTTTGTGATTTCTCTTTTCCAACATGTATTGCATAGAGTAGTAGTATTCAGTTGTCATCTCACCTTTACTGTTTCATTGCTGCTTCGTCATCCAGGGATACCGGTACAAGGAAGCTTTTGAAAAGGTATTAGCTAAACATCCTTATGTCAATACTATTATCCTTAACTTGAAGATGGTAACATCGTTCTTCGATAACGTCTAATCTATCCTAAACGATGTTTTCTTGCATTTTTAGCACATCCCATATGACATTCTTGATTTTCTGACAACTTCATGAACTCACAATGATGAAGTGAGATTTTGTACGTATATCTAATTGTGGCGTGTTGAATTGTGCAGAGGAGGAAAGAACTGAAGCAAATGTGAGTGAATTGCATGGAGAGTTTGCAGGTTGAATCCACACAAAGGTGCAAGAATCTGGGTAGAGTACACAGCAGCAAGCCAGGTGTTTCTTTCAGACACAAGATTAAAAGGGAATGTAATTTACCTAAGGGAGAGTGTTCCTTAGGTTAGGGTGTCAAGTCATATATGAGATGGAATTGCAGCACATCACCTGGCCATTCTTCTTTAAGTATACCTGTAATTACCTTGTAGTGATGGGTGCTATGACTGCTGCGTGCTAAATCATTTTAAAATAGTTTACAAGATATCTTTAAGTACAGAAGCCCGTCTAGCTCAGTCGGTAGAGCGCAAGGCTCTTAACCTTGTGGTCGTGGGTTCGAGCCCCACGGTGGGCGTTTTTGTGCTACTTATATAAACTCGTTTTTCTGCACTTTAACTCTTGCAATAAATAGATGAAAATAAATAAATCAAACTTGGAGAAAATAGAACTTGTTTTGCTTTTCTGATTTTTTTTGTTATCATTTTTTAGAAAACATAATTTTATAGATTTGAATTTAAATGTTTCTTTAAGTGTATTTAATTTTTAATATTGCTATTAAACAATGACTGTTGATATATCTTTTAATTATATTTAAAATGAAGGGATTTATTCAGGCAAGTGAAGTCTAAAATGTATACTTGAATTTAAAATTATGGTTTAAAAAGGCAGAGCTATCATTATCATTATCAAAAAAAAACAAAGATTCTAGATTGAGAGCTGAACACTTGCATATTTTTTAAATCTCAACATTTGTAAATTAAATTAAAAAATGATATAATATGTTTTTATTACAAAAACAACCCGAAATTTTATATTTGAATCATCATAAAACATGAAATTGTTCAGTCCAATGAATGGTGAAAATTCAGATACCAATCAGACTATTTATATCAATTTGAAATTAATGAATATATCAGTTTGAAATTAATAACAAAACTAACACATGTTTTGTATGAACAGACTGTACCCACCCACTCATAGTTTCTGGGATGTCTAAAGGGAATGCAATTCTTGATTACATTGAAGTTTAAATCATGTTCTTGGAGGAGACGAACACTACAAAAGATTGGATTTCACTTCTCTCTTGGCATTCCACCCAATTCAACGCTCATCCTTTTGGCTGCTGCTTCATATATGGATTTCACCCTACACGTTGTTCACACGTTTAGCATTGAGAAAAGTAGAAATAAAACGATGAAGCAATCGACATTAAGAAGAATTTCGGTGAAACTTGATTAACCTGGTGTTCGGCACAACTCTGACATACAAATACCATAACACCTTCAGATCTTAATGTCATCAACTGAGAGCTCCTTTGCTGATAAGGACTTAAGTTTCTGAGTAACATCCAATAAGAAAACAAGAAGGGAATTATATACCTATTGTTTCAAAATATCAGTTACATAAATGCATGTCAGTTCAAACCTTATGAGCAGTATCATTCATCTGTTTGTTTTCAGAGTCCTGTGTTGTCATATATATATATATATATATATATATCTATGGTGATAAATATTCGCATTTGGCTATTAAATGATTGTTGGGGGGGAAGGATCGGATGCAGGGAATGCAATATTTACCGTGATGTATTGAGATGGATCATCCAAACCAGTGGTACCAAGGACGACTTCCCTCCTTAATTTTGCTGTAAGCTTATGGCAAGCCCTAAGCTGAGGACAAATACCAACAATTAAGTTTTCAAAATTCCAACAATGTATAATAATTGCTGAAAAATGAAAGTGTAGTCGTATTACCTCAGACCTTGTTGCCCCACCAATTATGAAAACAAAAATCCTCTGGCCCATCTTCTTCAATTCACTAGGTGTAATTCTCAACACTGAATCACTAGAGATCATAGCAGGAGGATAAATGTCATTATGAGTTGTGTGTTTGGGACCATAGCTTTACTTGTACGAAGAGCTACCGAATGACAGACCAATATTATATGGATCATATACTGGATATTAATTCTAAAAGCAATCAATAACTTCATGAGAAACCAAAACATAGAAAGAGCTCCGGGTGTGTCTACCTTGAATATCCATCATCGGAGGATTTAGATTTGGCCCAGTTTGCAGTTCGTCTTGATCTCATAGATTGTGCATTAGATTGCCCAGATCTAACTGATTCACTCTGTGAGGCTCCAGTTTTCCCTTGGGTTCCATGACTGGGAGGACTAGGACTGTTCATGCAGTAATACTCATCTTTTGCCAATTCTCCTTTGCTCAAATTTTCAACCAACTCCTGAGAAAGAAATCAAGTAACTCTGATCATTCTATGCAATGCTACCAACCAGTTGCCCAATTAGTGTAAAAGAATAATGTTTATAAGTTTATGTTGTCTTCCAGGTTTCTTACAGGGGAAGGAGTGTTTTCTTACATTGAAACTCATTTTAGTCCATATATTCAGTAGTTTCTATCACAAATTTGCGTAACTGAGTAAAAAATCTGGCAATGCCCGAAAGAGATTGCAAGAATTTGCTTTTCAAACTAAAGAAACATATACATATGATCTTAAAACAAACCTCTATCATGGGATAAAACCGAAATAGTGCCCACGTCTCTTCCTCTCCTCCTGTTCGATCCTTCCTTGATGCATGCTTCCTCTAATAAGCAAAAGAAATTAGTGACTGTCAGGTCTCAGTTTTAGCCCATACCTTGCTTCAGTGCATAAATAAATAAGTGCATATTCTAGCAGACACATTTACCTTTGCTGAGTCAAACTTAAGTGAGAAAGTCCCTTTTGAACTCTTTCTCGAATCAGATCCCTCAATCAATTTCATATTTTTCACAGCTTTCATGTCCGAATCTGATAATTTTGCCAACTGAAGAAGCACAAGAAATAACCATACGAATTTAGCCAGAGCTATATTGGTTGTATCACTTGGAAGCTTCTGTTTATAAGATACAGGCCACCAATCATATGACATGGTATAAATGTCCCTCCCACAGCTCAGAAATTTAACAACACTTTGCTTTGGGACCTTTACCCATCCATTGAATGATCTCGGGCCTCCACAATTGCCAGTGAGACAGGAACTTGAGAATTTACATATGAATTAATTTATAACATTTTTACAGTTCTGGGGAACCGTAGAAGGCAAGAATTCATTAATCATCTATGGTGTCGGAAAGCAACTAAAGAAACCCATTTCAAAACTGATAATCAGGATCAATCTACTACTATCTTTTCAAAAGAAGTCTTAACGAAATATCTGATGGAAAATTGCCTTTATCTTGCATAAAATCTAATCCTAAATAGAGAAGGTATTCCTTTAATTTAAAATGATTTCCTAGTTAGTCTAGTTGATTAAGTTAAACTTTTTCACTCTAATGATAAATTCATGAATACTAGACTATCAGGACCTGATTTTCATGCAGAAGGAAAAGAAAGAAGTCGTAGAACATATATAAAGAATGACGAGTCCCCATATGCCTCATGCGCACGTTACATGCGATTAGGTGAACAAGCATTTCCAACCTGCATGAGTTTCAATGCTTTGTCACCCTCAAACTTTTCTGGATAAACAGCAGCATAAACCATCATAAGCCGGAGCTTGTTCTCATTCGTTCCTTCCTGCAGGGTAAAGAAATAATTATCTCTCATACTAGAGTTCAGAATGTAAGCTAGTGGCATATCAGAATATAGTTATTAAGATAATACCTGCTTTCTCAGAAAATTAATAACTTCCTTTGTTCCTGCATCACCAAATACAAGGTCCTGTTCCAGTTGTCCAAGTTCTCGAAGACCTGTATCTCTGATAATTTGATTAATCTTTCCAGCAATCTGATTCAAAGAGAAACAAAATCAGCATTTCTTGAAGTTTCTGGGGAAGCCTGCTTCTTTTTTTGTCCTCATAATCATTCTCAAACATTTCTATTTGGTTGGTCCTAAAAATGTACATTTGATGATCAGAAGGAAAATTAGAATGCACAATTGCAGAAAAACATTACGTAAACCCAAAATTGGTTAGGTAATTTAGCTGGGTGTTCAGACTTTCAAGAAATGGAAGTTCTATTGGCTTCAGTTGTTTTTCAGGTCAGATGATATATGGTTGAATGCTTCAGTAGGACTGCACTGACAGAATGAGGAAATAATTGGTAGATATAATGAAGAAGAAACAACCGCAACATGGAGAGAGAGTTTCTCCATCTGTTCATTATACTGCGGCAAAGCTTGAACCATTTTCTGAATGTCTCTAGTGGAAAGCTCACCAGCGTCTCTACATAGAAGAAAAGTTGAAAATCAGAGGGTGTCGAGGAAACTTATATGAAGACCTCATTTCCTCACTAGCAAGTATGAAGCTCTAATGAAGCCACACTTTGTAATATTTTAAACTGAATGAAATGTGACTAAAACTAATCCTCCGAAAAAAAGAAACTTTTTGTCTTGTTCTAAAGACAGAGTCTGTACACATAATTTTATCATACTCTGTCAATCAATTATAGTTCCAAATAAACAAAATGGAATATAGATAATGATGACATACCACCTCTAGAAACTCGATTGAATGCAAAAAAGAATCCAATCAACACCAGAGAATACTATTATTCTCAATTTCTGGTCCTCACTCAAGTCCAGTCACTACAGTGGGAAAGATACTTTCATATCAAAACAAGTAAATGTGCATATATAATCACCAACCTCTGTTGCAATTGCGCTGCTTTGTTTTTTGAAACAAAGTTTGCCATCTTGTCATGCAACCGTTCACTAGCCTGAAAATTTTAAGGTGAGAGAACCATTTACAGACGACTCATCTAAGAACTGACAAAGGAGATTTACATACGCCACTTCCAGGAAGGAAAAAGGAAAAGATTTCATGCATGAGTAAATACCTCTGCTATGTGAGTGTGCCGGAGCTCAAGCCAGACAAGATCATGATCTTCCAAAAGGACTTCCTTTCTTTCAGGTTGACCACCTGATTTGCTAGGAACCTAACATCCATTATATGTCACCTGAAGAGTCTAAAGAACTGAAAATAGTGTTCAGACACAAACATTTACCTCATGCACATATTTGTTCCCCTCCAGATTAAGCAGATCATGACACATAGCATCATAGGTCCATTCATGAATGACTGGAGCAATCTAAAACAGCAAACCATCATGAATTTAAAAGCAACAAAAATGAAGAACAAACCAATGGATAAGGTTGAATTTTGTCAAGATAAATTTATGACACCTGATCAACTGATCTGTCCACTATAAGTAATTCACATGTTTCTGTTTGCGGGAAGTTATGAATGGAAGATTTATATGTTGTAATTTGGTCCCAAACTGCTGCAGCAAGCTTTGTAGGAACTAGTTCACGAAATGAAGTCATTGAGTCACCATCAAGTTTGGCTGCTTTATACCGCACAAAAGGAAATTCCTGTAGTAGGAAATTATATGAAACCTTAACCAAATGTTGACGATAAATGAGGTGGAATGAGAGATGCCATACTTTTCACATATTTGCTCCCAGAGATCGACGAGAAAGATAGTTTCACAACTGTACTAAAATAAATAAAATACCAAAACTGCATGGCACTTCCATAATTTTTATATAAGATTATACTGGAGTAAGAGGTAATTTTTCCAACCAATTAAATTAAGGCTTAAACATCTTGATCTAATACATTACATCTTATCTAAAATAGAAGAAAAACAAAGCACATAGAGATACTGCCAATATATTAAAAATGAATTTTCTGCAAACAAGACTCTTTGGAAATATGACAGTCTTAGCTCTTGATATTTATTGGTAAATAAGAAATAGCACTTGGCTCCTATATCCGACAGAAAAGGAAGGCAAAGGCAGCTTCATGTCAGATCAACAGTTCATTCCTTACTTCAGGATGTAGAGGAAGGTTGAAGGGTCTGGCTAAAACATAAATGATGATCTTTTGGTACCTTTAATGAAGCAAAAACAGTAGCAATTCTTGTGGCCATTACATTCAAGCATCTATCAAATCGACGAGAATTTTCAGCATCATCACCATAGAGTTCTTCAAGTGCTTTGTCATGTTCTGTGATGAATCCCTGGAAATAAAATTGCTATGCTGATACAGTTTCTACCAAGCTGTGGAAATAAATAATAAATACTGGCACATATCACCAATCTGCGTGTGCATACTTCTTCAATATATAAAGTAATAGAAAATTACGATATATGGATAAGTGTAGTTTGCAAAGTCTGAAAAGTTAATTTAATTTAATCAGAAAAGAAGTAGAACAAGAAAGAAACATGGTGGAAAGAGGAGGAAAAGTAGGAAAAGTGGGACAGAATGACAAATATAAATTTGTTAAGGGAGAAAATTTGAACCTCTTCAATTCTAGAAGATATTAATGATTTTCGAAAGAAAAAAAGAGGGTGAAAATTACAAAACAGCAGCCCTGTACAAACTTCTTCGGTTAAGACTTAATCCTACTTTTGAGCTTGCTGCTTTTTACGTTTCCACTGTGCAAAGTATAAGAACAAAAAATAAAGACGAAAAATGAAGCATCGATTACCTGACTGTCTATAGAGAAGTACTCCAAATTCATCTGCAATTTTCCAAAGGTTTCAGTTTCTTTGTTTTTTTTCTTTTTTTCCCAAAAAAAAGGAAATCTGTTCTTATATAGGTATTTACTGGCAAAATGAGCAGTTGTTAACCTCTCTTAGTGCACCAATACGTGGTAAAACACTAGCATCCTTCTTAATGCGATTGACAAGGTCCTTTTGTATAGGTGTACTGAAGTATAGATATGCTCTGCAGACACATAAAAATCAAAAGGAAACAGGAAGCACTCAAACTCCATACAGAAGATAAAATGGACATTGATTTTTGGGATAAAAGATTTCTTAGACATACTTCCTGTACAACGGTTCTCTTCCTGACATGTCAGACAAAAACATGATCACGCTGAAAAGGATTTGAAGCTAAGCAGTCAGTCCCTATATTATTATAAGTCATTTTGAAACAAAAGTTACAGGTCTCTAATAACTGGAAATATTAATCAAGAACACAAGTACCTGGAATGACGTCAAAATAGGGTAACCGGATAGTTATTTTCAGTAAGATAACACAGTATAGAGAATGACAACAAATGAAGTTATAGTAAAGCATCATATATCCTCTCAAAAAAAAAAAAAAAAAAAAGTAAAGCATCATATATTAACACAGGGTTGTTGGAGGAATCCGTTAAAAATTAACTTACATTTTCCTGAACCAATAAAATAGTAGAAGAGAATATAAAATTGTCAAAACATTTCAGTTGAAGTTAAACACATATAAGCTGCTTTTTCCTCACTATAGTAATGCCTAAAGATGGAAAAGATTCAATGACAGCCATACTTTTCCTTGGAAGGCTGAACGAAGTATATGGCATCCAGTTGAGGCAGAGGTTGTCTTCTTCTAAAAATGTCTTCCACCACTGAATAAAATGAAAAAGATATAGAGCTATCAATATGAAGCTAAAAAATGTAATACGAATATCTGAATTTTCTGACAATTAACTTACAACTGACTTCATGTCACACTGAATTATATCATATTATATCCTAACTGGTAGCGTAGTAACTGAAATTAGGGTAAAAATTCACAAATAAAAATGAAGATTGAGAGCTCTCCGGAAAGAATTTAAGATCTTCCAGTTCTGCCAAATTAAAAAAGGAGTACGGAAAGCTCTTTCAATTCTGTCAATTCCTTATTATAGGACAGAAATCCAATTGCGAAGACCGCAAAAGATTCACCCTAGTTAACATATAGCTTTTTTGTGAAACATAATTTTACAAATGCTTACAGGAAACTCCCTGGTCTGTTATATCCGACATTTTGCACGAGTGTGACATTACTCTTACAGTAACTTTATCCATTATGAGTACCTGAACAGAAACCAGGTTGCTAAGAAGGGTATATTGGAAAACTAAAGGGCCAAAAGAGAAGGGGTTTAGTGTCAGTAAAGAACGGCAAAACAATAGGACAATTAGAACATGAACAAAATAAACTAACTCCATTTCTTGTGCAAGCATCTTTTTGGAGCATGATGGCTAAATAACTATGGCATGTGCCCTAGAAGAATGAAAAGGGACTAATATGGGACAAATTGCATGTTCACATAGTCACCATCCTAACTAAAGAATATTGTCTTCATTCTCTCATTTCTGAAAGTGCTCCCACCGAATTTATTTTGGAGCAGATACGAAGTAGTGCAGTGAGACAAAGTCAATATACTTCCATATAACTTGGTGCAGTTCACCTTATTTCTTATGACCACTTTCAAAATAAGCACAGTATTGACAAAAGTTTCTATTAGTAGCTC
This sequence comes from Sesamum indicum, assembly GCF_000512975.1. NCBI lineage: Eukaryota > Viridiplantae > Streptophyta > Magnoliopsida > Lamiales > Pedaliaceae > Sesamum > Sesamum indicum. Next base: position 2,129,949 of record NC_026155.1, read on the forward strand.
AATTAGGAACAATTTACACAAACACATGAACTTAACATGGTAAAGGAGTGTAATAGTATAGGGTTTTATAATCAATTAACTTTCAGCATGTTGACTCAGACTCAGTATCTTTTGTTCCCATAATTCTGCTACCTCCATATATATAGAATGCATTCCTCCTGAGTGCAAATGTAGAATTCTATTTATATATACCACAAATTTGTACAGCCAAAGAAACTAAATTAAAGACAAACAAGTATGCTTAAAATGGTTTATTCATTTGCTTATAAAACAAATTATTACAACTCAGAGACCTGAAGTTCTTGTACCAAAAAAAAAAAAAAAAGAAAAAAGAAAGAGACTGCTGAAGTACAAGTATCTTATAATGCTGAAGGCAGTAAAAAAAAAAAAAAAAGAAAAAAGAAAGAGACTGCTGAAGTACAAGTATCTTATAATGCTGAAGGCAGTAATACAATGAACTAATTCTATTCCAAACTTGTGAAAAGTAAAACCATCTTCTGTATAAGGACAAAAGCTTTGAGCATAATAAAGCCTCAAAAGTTTGCTTGATAATAGTCGTAAAGTGCAGTGAGAAACATACCTTCCACGACGATCTTGAATCTCCCGGTTTGGATGTTTGGAGCATTTCATACAATAATCCTAAAAAGATTTATATCAAAACAATCATTTCAAATACTAGAACAATATCTTATAAACTTCTGAAGTGAAAAACAATTAAATAGAGCCATAAAACAACAAATCCTGTAAAGCAGATTACCATTGCAAGCAGCAATATCTACAGAGCTCTCATTCCACAGGCAATTTGGATCTGTTTCCCAAGCTAATTCAGTATGATATGATTCTCTACTCTTAGGGACCAGAGAAATTTTTAAGTCAAAAACTGCGTAGTATTTGGAACTATGTATTTCCCTTGCTAATTCCCGTAAAACGCATGCTAAATGCAGAACAATGTAGAGATAATCGCATAGCACTAATTCAAGAAAAACTTATAGAGTGTTGTTCATTTGCCACTCGCATTGCTCATGAGAAAGCAAAAGGCCAAAAAAAAAAAAGAAAAACAGAGAGATATCAAATAAGCAACTGAGAAATACGGTCAGGCGTGGCTTACGATCGCGGCTGACTTGGCGGAAAGTCTTGTAGTCTCCGCCGTGGGAAGAGGTCTCGGAATCCGAAACAGACATGCTTCAATGCTAATTTCCGGCGCCGGAGTTAGACGAATTGAGGGTTTAATTTTCAAGTATTCAATCCAGTTCTTGGAACCGGGAAGAGAGAGAATCGAATGTGGCAAGCGGTTTTGAAGGGAAAAGGTCGTTATGTTTGTGGGGGCGCATAATTTGCTCCAACTGTGTAGCTTTCTGATATTGTACTTTCCTCCCCGACATTTCCCCTATTTGCATCCATTCCCCTATTGTTTATTCTATTTATCAATTCTTCCCCTCATATTTCTTCTCCAACATATACATACATGTATTCTTTTAAATTTAATATAGATATCATGCATACATAAAGATTTCAAGGTGAAAAGTCATAATAATTCTGATTAGTATTAGCAGTAACATTTGTATATTATACCGATTGTTTGTCTACGTTTCAGTTATTATTTTTGTCTTGAAAGTTCTATTTATAAATTTATTAAAATAATTTTAATAAGTATGAAAAATAACACAAATCCTCGATAAAATAGAGCATGCATGTCAATATTTGTGTTGTAGTCATGCAAAAAGAAAAATAAAATATATTTTTTGTTTTCCAGTGAAATTGGTATTTTAATAGAGATTGGATCAAATGTGTTAATTTTTCTAAATTATTCTTCTCAATTATAAAGTTGAAATTGAAATAAATATTAAAAGTGCACAAGACTCCGCCATGTCAAGAATGACTGTCTACCCAACCCCACCTCCCCAAACGTCAACAACTGGAAATACCTAGCTCTCAGTACCTGGCTAAGAAATGACTCCAGATTAGAGATGATACTTCACCCTTGTTTCACCAGCAGTCCCGTGTTAAAATCCCTAAGATCCCAAAAGCCAAGTCTCCCCTCAGTCATCGGTTGACACAACTTCTGTCGAGCAACCTAATTAGCCTATATCTCGCCTCGATTATACAACCAAAAATTGATGCCGCCGACTCTAGACTTCTTAACAGACAATTAGGCAACCGGAAAGAAGGCATCGTATATGTAGCCATGGACTGAAGAACAACTTTAATAAGTATTCCTTTTACTTGCCTGGGATAACAACTTCTCATTCCAATCATTAATTTTACTCCACACTTGCCCTTGTTGCCCACCATCTCGCAGTTCCAGCACACCATCTCCTTCTTACCCTTGTTCTTTCCCCTGGACCTTGACCTTCCATGGTATTTACCCCGTGTGTCAGGTCTCCCTCTGGACTCTGTATGTAGTGCAGAGCCAGATGATCCACCCGTTTGCTTTCTACGGGTTTCCTCGTTCAACATCATGTCCCTGATGTTGTCGAACTTTATCTTCTCCTTCCAAGACGAAGTGCTTACCGAAGTAACAACCACATCCTAACTGTCAGGTAAAGATGAGAGCAAAATTAATGCTTTTACCTCATCATCAAACACGATATCCACAGATGCCAGCTGTGTCGTGAGTTGGTTGAAGTCATTGAGGTGATCGGCCACCGACTTCCTCTCCTCCATCTGCAACCTGAATAGTTTCTTCATCAGCATGACCTTGTTCATTGTTGAGGGTTTCTCGTACATGGACTTTCTTCGTGCTCTTCGCTCCCTTCACATGATAGGCGACATTTCGAGAGAGCGACAGGATTATTGCGCTCATCGCCTTTCGATCGAGCACCTTCCATTCTTCATCACTCGTCTTCTCGGACTTCTCTGCAAGTGGTTCGTATAGGTCCTTCCCGTACAGGTAGGCCTCCATCTGCATACGCCAAAATCCAAAGTCGGAACCATTGAACCGTTCGACTGGAAACTTTCCCTCCATCTTAACTCCTTGAACCAAGCTCTTGATACCAGTTGTTAGGAAATGGATCGGGTTAAGATGGACAACAGCTGGAATATGAAGGCGATAAAAGACACACGAATTTGTTAACCCAGTTTGGATATAAATCCTACGTTTGGGGGCGATACCAAGCCAGGAGAAAACACTCAAAGAGTAGGAAAATTGAGGAGTACAACGCACACACACTAGTATGTAAGTCTTCACCACACGTGAAGACAACACTCACTCTCGTTTCAACTCTTTCTCTCGATTTTTTCTCTCTACTCTATTCTACAAAACAATGCTAATAAGAGTAGTCTATATAGCCATGACTTATCCTTTTCCAACTCAACTTGGGATTTCTAAGTTGAATCGGGTTATCCTTCTCCAACTCAACTTGGGATTTCTAAGTTGAATCGAGTTATCCTTCTCCAACTCAACTTGGGATTTCTAAGTTGAATCGAGTTATCCTTCTCCAACTCAACTTGGGATTTCTAAGTTGAATCGGGTTATCCTTGATTTCTTCAAATCAATCTTCACAACTTAACATACCCAACCCTACCTCCCCAAACGTCAACAACTGGAAATACCTAGCTCTCAGTACCTAGCTAAGAAATGACTCTGGATTAGAGGTGATACTTCACCCTTTGTTTCACCAGCAGTGCCGTGTTAAAATCCCTAAGATCCCGAAAGCCAAGTCTCCCCTCAGCCATCGGTTGACACAACTTCTGTCGAGCAACCTAATTAGCCTATATCTCGCCTCGATTGTACAATCAAAAATTGATGCCGCCGACTCTAGACTTCTTAACAGACAATTAGGCAACCGGAAAGAAGGCATCGTATATGTAGCCATGTACTGAAGAACAACTTTAATAAGTATTCCTTTTACCTGCCTGGGATAACAACTTCTCATTCCAATCATTAATTTTACTCCACACTTGGTCCCTGCTGCTACTAACCCCCCCCCCCCAAACCCCCCCCCCCCGAAACCTCCTCGCCACCACCGACAAATCCAAGTATTTTCATGACTGCCGACCAATCGAACCAACATGGTTGCCATCCGCTCTCACCACCATACTTGACTTGCACAAATTCACCTCCTACCTTGATGCGTGTGCATAAACAAAAAGAATCATCAAATTTCCCCTATTTGATCCACTTTAGCCTTACAAAATGACAATGTTGTTAGAATAGGTGATTAGAAAGTTAATTAGATTGGCTATTTTGTAATCTATTTAAATAATTTCTTTTTATTTTGTAATATTTAATTAATAAATAAGAGTAAGCATTCATTTGGCCTTATTTTGTTGTTCTTACTCATGTAATTTTCATACATTGCAACAAAGCCCACAGATCACCAATCAACCCAATGAAGTTGGTTTGCGAATTTGATGGCAACTATGAAACTAACTTTCGAGGTTGGATTTGAAATGTTTCAAGTCGAGAGCCCCGAGAATGGGTGTTGAGGGTTCTATTGAGACTTGCACTAAATATTGCGTCCAGTGATGGTTTGTCATGTTTCATAGGCGACAAACATATGATGTCTATGCAATTTTTGTGGGTGATTGACAAAGGTTGTCAAGTTGACTGAACTGACCGTGGAGAGTCGTCATATGGAAGCCCGTGAGGTTTGGTCTGTATGAATTAAACCCCTCGGGTCCAATAGTATGGGGTTTAATCCTCATATTTGAGGATCCACACAGTATCATATATGCAACGATTGTATCTAGGGCCTGGTAAAAGATGACCATGTTCTAATATGGTTATTATAAGTCTTATTCTAGTGCAGTCAGATGTGTATTAAGATTGGTGAGTTCCAAGAGAGGATTCGTCACCTATGATGAGATGATAGTGATTTTCTATGCGTTCAGATGTGCGTTGTGCTTCGGGAGTCTGTGGCCACAGTGGTTGACTAAATAGGAAAGTGCTTTTCTATGTTAATCAAGTGGAGAAACATAATCAGAATATTAAGCATATATGCCTAGTCCAAGATGAGAATAAATGATCAATTTCATGTCCTAAACTAAGACCGAGAGATGGCCGATGGAAGACCGTACCTGTATGACACTCGAAAGCCTTAAGGTTGACGCCATTTTTACCTATTTTCTAGTACCATAGACCGTTGCTAGACGACCACCCATTGTGACGGGTGCTTTTGGATTAAGTGTTAACCGAAAGCGATTAAATGCAAAATATATTGCCAATTAAATTGTATGTTGACACAAGCTCAAGTCTAGTTAAAAGTGAACCTATAGAGTCACACAAAACACCACTCAAGAAAGTAGTAGAATTAATTATGAATTAATTTTAAAAGGAATGAATTAATTTAATGAGTTTAAATTAAGTCGAGAGATTAAATGGTATGATCATTTAAATGGGAGAACCCATGTGATGGGAAGTCCAGGATTCAATTAATGAGATTAATTAAATTTGGTTTATGTTTAATTTATTTGATAAGATCAATTTTAATTAAACCGGATGAGTTAATTAATAGGATCAATTGATTAGAGTTTTGACTTGGTAATTTAATGAGATTAAATAAATTGGGTTAGGTTAAATTATTTGATAGATTAATTAATTGGGCTATGGATTAGGATTTATTTGATAAGACCAAATAAATTCCATTTGAGCTTTTAAGAATTGATTGGATTAACTCTACGGAGGCCCAAGCCTATAGTTTAATTTATTTTTGAATTAAGCCCAATAGGATAATATGTATAGTCCTAGCCTGAATATAAATATATATATATATATATATATTTATATGTGATATATATATGAGATTTTAAGGATGAGGGAATTGTTGTTTGAGTACTTATGGTACTAGTAGGTAGTGTACTATGGCGACACATATTGTACCTATTTTTGACTTGACATGCAATATATACATGTATACCTACAACAAGTACATGAGATGTCTCTTGTGTGTGTCTATAGTGTATAGGCTTGAGTGTATGTTATTTATATATGATACAAAAGACAACACTCCTGTCAAAACTTACCATCCTTACCTCTCATTCTCCATCTTTTTTCTCTCTATTCTTGTTCTTCTTGAACTAGTTTCAAGTTAGAGTAAGGTCCTTTTGAGTTTGATATACTAAGTTAATAATATAATCAAGTTTCTATACTACATACACTTTACCTCTAGCAAGGTTTGGTGTAGACCACTTTGTGGTGTAGTGTGTGTTTGACGTAGAGGAAATCTCGTTGGTCTTTGTGTGAGCATGAGGTTGGAGGAGAAAAGCTTGAAGAAAGTCCTCAAATCGGAAAGGTAAAATTTCGTGATTACATTTTCGTCACTCTTTATTACAGAAGCCACTTGTTTTGTTTCAAGCTTGTTTTATGCTTGTTGAGTACTGAATGTCCGGGATTAAAGGACTAGTTCCCTTTCGGTTTATAATTTAAATTTGCTTATTTTCATACTTCCGTTGCATTTTTACCAAGTTTCAGGCCATACTTATTCTTTCAAATTTGTCATCGGCAAATGACAAACGAGATATCCATGGTGTACTAGCCGCTATTGACACCCCACTCGAACGTCCACTCCTTTTAGCCTGCTGAAGTAAATACAAGACGCTTTTGAACAGAAAATGAACAAATAGGAGGATAATGGGTAGCTTTGATGGATATTACATTCTGGCTTCAAATAGCCAAATTGGGATCCTTTCAAGGTAAGCGAATGAGAAACACTTGTCACAAATAACATGATAAGATTTAACAAACTGACACTCAAAACCTAATCTAAGAAGAACATGCCTAAGGAACGACCATTCAGCCCTATCATATGCTTCGCTCATGTCTAGTTCTAGGGCCACACAACTATCCCTTGTGATTGAGATGAGAATTTAAGATGATGATTTAACTCAAATGCAAGAAGTACATTATTAATAGTCAAGTGACCCGGGATAAAAGCAGATTGAGTTTGGGATATAATAGTGTCTAGCACACCTTTAAGGCGATTAACAATGCATTTTAAAGGCAATTTTTACAATGACATTGCATAAACTAATTGGATGGAACTAAGACACTACTTGGAGGTTAGAACACTTAGGAATTAATATGACATGACTATAGTTCACTTTATGCAGCAATACTTGACGATTAAGAATATGAAGCCCAATTTTAGTTACACTAATCCAACAATATCCCAAAATTTTTGAAAGAACAACGGAGGCATACCATCTGGACGGGGTGATTTTAGTGGGGACATACTGAATGTAGGGAATTTGACTTCATCGGTTGTGAATGGCTCAATAAGGGTAGAATTCATCTCTGGGGTCATCCGCTGATGCACTACAACCAACACTTCACTCATAACAGTGTCAGATGGTCGAACAGATGAGAAAATGGACCGGAAATACTCTAGAAGAATTCCTGAATGTCGTCCTCCTTATCACGCAAAATACCCTAAGCATCCATTAGCCTGGAGATAACATTTTCTCTTCATCTTGTCGATGCCCTAGAGTGAAAAAACCTCGTATTACCATCCCCATCAGCTAACTAATGAGCTTTACCTCTGTGCTACCACCTTAGAAATTCTTGGTGTTCGATGTCCACTATCTACTCTCTTATTTGTTGCAATTCCTGATATGCAGCAGTATCCAACTGCCCCCTTTAACCTCGCATACCTTTGCTCCAACTTCTTCAACTCTCTCTACTGTCGAACAAAAACCTATTGGTTCCATCACAGCAACTCAAGTTGAGTGGCTTGAATTTTCAGTCAAAGATTGGTGTGTACATCCTCCTCTGAATTCATTAGCCACGCGTTGCGGACCACATTTTTGACGTTCCATTGATTGAAACCATCTACTCTCAAAATGAAATAGAGGTTTCCAGCGCAGCTGACCTGAATACTGATGTGGCATTATATCCAAAATCTATACGCTATGATAAGATTGAGGAGCTGAATGTGACTCCCACTTGTACTCCGAAGCAACAGAAGTCACGTCCTTGTACGCCCTATCCAACCGAGCCCACACCATTCCAGGAGATTGTCGACAGTTTCACTGTGTGAAATTACTGAGCTGCCACGAGTGGTCTCAGTGCTCCCTTTCTCTTATGATTGAATAGGATTTCATTGAAGTCCTTGGCACACAGCCACAAAGTACGAGTTTTTCCAAACTTCTTGTCAACCCTGCACCTTCGGCTCTCCATAAACCCCAGTGAATCTCTAATTCTAGTCCCCGTCTGATCTATTACATCACTATCAATGTGATTCCAGGAGAAAGAACATAGTTGACAAGCTACATCCTTCTTCCACATCAGAGTAAGACCACCTGCCCGACCTACTGCGGGCATGCAGACCCCATACATCTCCAATTTATTACAAATCTACTCAAAATGCCACTACCCACACTTTATTTCTGAAAGAAACACCACTGCAAGACCAACTTCTCAGAGAGTCTCTCAAAGCTTCTGAACTGCCAATGCCATCCCCAACACCTAACGGTTCCACAATACAGCCTTCACTATTCCCAATGGGGCTGCTCCACAACCTCCACCAAGATATACTAGTGTTAAATCCTCATCTCTTGGTACCCTCTTCGCTCTTGGCTCCCCATTGACTGAACCACCTTGTCTCTTCCTCGTCAGATTCCCCTAGCGACTCACACCACCCACTATTCTTCTACCACAACCACCTTAAGAACCCGCCAAGTCCCACATGAAAATCAATCGGGACAACAACTAAAGTTTCAATTGAGTCTCCTTCACCCAGCACGTACTTGACTATAGTGATGATGTTCGGGACGACCCAGTTTTTTGAAGGCCCAACCCAACACAAAAAAAATGGGATAATTACACTCTCCCTCTGAAGTTTTGTGTAATTGCACGTAGACCCCCTATGGTTTGGAAAATTACATCTAGCATTATTGAGATTTGCTTCCGTCTAACAAATAAGTCCCCCCGTTAGTCAAAATTCACCGAATTTGCTTATATTAACAAAAAAAAAAAAAAAAAATCTAAACTAACCCCTAATGACTTATTGCAAGTCAAATAAATCTTTTTATGATAAAATTATCCTCATATGTCTTTACACATTAATGCATATGAAGAGGTATATCTTCACCATTATAAGGGTAGTTTAGTCCAAAAAAAATTATTTGACCTGTAACAAGTCAGTAATTAGTCAATTGGGGGTAAATACCTACTTTCATTCAGTTTTTTTAATTAATATAAACAAATTCAGTGAATTTTGACTAATGGATGGACTTATTTGTTAGACGAAGACAAACCTCAGGGGTGCTATATGTAATTTTTCAAACCACAAGAGGTTTACGTGTAATTACACCAGATCTCAGAGAAAAAAAGTATAATTATCCAAAAAAAAAAATTGATATTCTTAAACACAATAGAAAAAATAAAATTTTAATATATATACTTCTTCGTCAACTATTATCATCTTTCTTTTCATAATATCTTTAGGCCATGATTAGTTTATAGGAATGGAGTAGGAATAAAATTTATATTCTCAAGTCCATTCTTATATATAGGTATAAGTAAAGGAAAGGAAATAGCGATTCCATAAGAATTCATATTCCTTCAAGAAAGGCATTAGTGATTTGGAAAAAATATTATTTTAGTCCGTTAAGTATGCTTAATTTTAATTTTAGTTCGATAACTATGTCCATTTTTATTTAGGTCCAGTAACTTACGAAATTGCTTACTTTTAGTCCTCTGGCAGATTTTCAGATAATTTTACCTATGAGTGCATATGGACTAAAACTGCCTTTCAAAAATTGCATAGGGGTAAAATTGTCCGATAATTTGCCAGAGGACTAAAATCAAGCAATTTTGTAAGTTACTGGACCTAAACAAAAATGGACATAGTTATTGAACTAAAATTAAAATTAGACATACTTGGCGGACTAAAATAATACTTTTTCCTTGGTGATTCCATCATTAGAACATGGTATTAGCTATTCCTATGAAGTCGGGAGTGGACCTTTTTTTTCTTGTTTTCTTGACAAAATTATCCTTGTGATTATATTATACAAGGCATTAATATTTTTCGGAGTATTTTACCGAGTATGGTTTCTTTTATTAACTCAAAAATTATTTTGAATTAATAACAATACTAGGAACAAAAAATATTAATTCATTGATTTGGATATTTATTTGTTATTGTTATTAATTCAAAATATTTCTTTGGTCGAGTATTGACACGTAATTGTAATAGCATTATAATTAAATAGATTAATTCATTTAATTGTCCAAATTAATATAATTTTCATTGCAGAAAATACTATCTATGTGTAGATTCGATCAATAAATCATTTCTTAAGTAAATAAGTAAATTTTTTCATATATTCTTCTTTAATAATATATAAGATATTTTATAAATTACTTATAACCTTCTATAAGTAATTTTTTAAAATTTTACTATTATACAATGCAGTCAACATATTAATATATATATATATATATATATACATGTGAATGAAATCAATTAAAAAGAATAACAATTTCATTGCCTTCTAATTCATTATGTATACCAATCATATAAATACTATTCAAATAAAATTTCTTTTTTATCGTTATTCCGTTCTTAAATTTGTTTCACTCCCACTTAAATTTCATTCCTATATAACAATCATCTTCTTAAACAATTTTAAGATTTCACAATTTTCTGTTGCCGGAACATAGATTGAATTTCAGTATTCCATTCAACATACACACGTTGATTTATACACGTAACGTATTTATATTGAATGGAATAAAAAATAAAATAGAGTCTACAATAAAAAATATAATCGGGAGTCTCGTTGTTGAATATGGCACTGGTTGTTGATGAAGTGTACACGACTATCTTGGGTGTAACATCATTAATGTCATTGTGGGACACAAATGTGTGATAAAAGATGCTTTACCCTGAAATATATGACGTACGGATACTTTAAAAAATTATTCAGTGTAGTGTCGAACATGTGACAGATATAGACACGGTTCGGACATGTGTCGGATACATGGATAGTATATATGAGGAAAAAAAAATCGAACAGGTGTCAGAAATGCTTAAGGATTATTTTTTTTATAATTTCAAAAAAGTTTTAGGTTGTCTTAAAAAAACAATAGTTTTGACTTAATAAGAAAATGAAAAAAATTAATCCACTCCTCTAATACTAAAAGTTCTTGGATGAAATTACTAAAAATTCAAGAGATGGTCAAAATAATTTAACTAATGTGGATGATTAAAATTTTTTCATTGCGTACTTTTTAAAATAAACTGATTATGGATACTTTTTAAACTACATTTGGTTAAGAATTCAGATGTAAAGCATGTTTATTTTATATTTTATTTTGATATTTTAATTTTATGAGAAATTAAAAATATATATACTAAAACATATATTACATATAATTGTATTAGTGCCGTGTTGTGTCATAATTTTATTAAATTTTTCATATCACTATGTTGGTATCATATCGTATCCTTGTCACCGTATTGTATCACAACCATCATAGTCAAAAACCTATTCCACCAGTTACGCACATTCCCCAGCTAAATTTTTACAGGTTACTTATTTTTTCACCATGTATTTATTTCTAATGCGTTGCAAAAGTGATGAAGTCATGCACGAGATATTTAAACCCAAATCAAGTTTGATCGGAGTAAATTAATTATAAAGTAATTGCAATATATTTATCATATGATTAATCACCTTTTTTGAAATGTATACCGGTCATACGCAACGTGTATTACGCATATCATACATTTAGTTCTAATTCAACCAAAATTCAATGTGAATAAGAGTTTCCCTGACTGCCAACAACTAAATTGACTTATTTCAAACCAGATGAAATTTCCGCCTTTGAATGGAACCTACCAATATTACTTGTAATATAATTAAATTGAATTCAAATAAAAATTATTCCTGAATAAAACCTATCATTATCATTGATTGGTGGGATCTGAGTGGAAAGTCAAATTTGAATCCTCAACTTTTATATGTAATTAGGATGAGAAAATTCCTACCTAAACCAAGTTTGTCCTTAACCAATCACACTTTTTTTTTTTTTTTTTATTGGGTTTCTGCTTTTATCTTATTGGAAGGGGTTATAAGAGAAGTGGAGAAGAGACTACGGGCATTCTTATGGCAGTGTACATCTGATCGTGAATATGCTAAGGTAGCTTGGGAGCATGTTTTTCGACCCATTGATGAAGGAGCTCAGGGGCTTTGGGATATTCTTGCACTTAACCGTGCACCCATGGATCTCAAATTTTGGAAAGTTATATGCGGTGATCGATCATCTATATGAGTGCACTGGATATACCATACATGTTTAGGGGATATGACGATATAGACGACTCCGGAACGAGGCGGTTCTTGGGGATGGCGTAAACTTCTTTGCCTACGACCCCTACTTCGACCTTTTGTTCGAGTATCGAACTGGGGATGGGATTACCTTCTCATTATGGCATGACCCTTGGCATGAATTGGAACCACTTATTTAGCAATTTCCACATGGCCATTACCTCATGGATACTCAATTGATGGATACAATTGCAACTGTAATTGAGGATGAGCAATGGCAATGGCGCCATATTACGGATATTCATTGTCCACAAATCCTCCATACTCTCCCACATATCCATGGGGGCATTGACGTTCTATGGGCAACAAAAATGTGGCGAGGAAAAAATATTGTATTTCGACTTCTTATCGTGCACTATTTGGCTCTTTTGTATACCATGTATGGCGCGAGCGCAATCTTCGATGATTTGATGGAGGAATACGCGGGGCACCTTCCGTAGGAAAACTTATTATTGAGGATATCCGACAACAGATACTTAGTGTTGATTTACCTCCGTCTATTAGTACTTGTATATTTTTTTGTTTATGGCGGATCCCTTGACCTGTCGAGTGACTGCCTAGCCTTTCATGTTGTATAGTACCGATGTACTACCATTTATTTAATAAAATTTATATTTATCGAAAAAAAAGAAAGTAGTATTTTTCGTCCCGCAATTTAGTATTTTTTCGCTTTTTGATCCTATTGATTACAAGATTATCACTTTTGGTCCCATAAATTTAAAAAATAACTCTTTTGATCTCATGACACATTTCCTTCAGAGATTTAACGAGAAGGGCAAACGACCTTTAAGTGGTTAGGATTAAAAGTACTAACTTTTGAAAGTTATTGGACTATAGATGAGGCTTTTGTAATTAAGACGTAATATTTTTTGTTAAAATATATAACAATTATCATGAGATAAAAAATAAATACTATTTTTTAAAATTACGGAACAAAAACAAATAATTTTGTAACCAATAGAACCAAAATATTATTTCCACCAATAAATATTATAAATTTATCATGTGATTCATCCCTCCCTCAATCGATCTGGATTGGGACAGCAGCCCTACTTTTTGTCAAAGGATGACAATGCACATGGCCTGGATAGCTAACTGCTACACTTTTATTTATGCTTCAAATTCAACTCATAAGTACAGATAATTTTAAAAATTTCTGACAAAAAGTTTATTGCCAATCCAATCCAAGACATAAACCTAAACTGTAATCGTTTATTAAGTACTTCAAGAACTTGCAATTTGCATTACTCATTCATGTTTAATATATATATATATATGTATAACATAAAGCGTGATTCAGAGAGAGAAAGAGAGTGAGAGATGGAAGAGAAGAGAGAGAAGAAGGGAAGAATATGTGTGACTGGAGGAACAGGCTATCTGGGATCTTGGACGGTAAAGAGGCTGCTTCAGGATGGCTACTCTGTCAACGCCACCGTCAGGATGGATTCAGGTTTCTTCATACATATCTGATTTCTTCTCCTTCTATTTTACAAAATTTTTAAATTTGGGAATTTCCCCTGGCCAGTGATAGAAAACATTCCTATTAATTAACAGAGGGCAAAAGGGACATTAGCTACCTCACAAACCTGCCAGGCGCGTCAGAAAGGTTACAGATCTTCGACGCGGATCTGGACCGGCCCGGCAGCTTCGCACCTGCCATCGATGGATGCGTCGGAGTCTTTCACGTCGCCCACCCTCTCGATTTCGACGAAAAGGAAACCGAAGAAATCAAGACCAGAAGAACTACCGGCGGAACACTAGGCATATTACAGGCATGTCTGGATTCCTGTGAGGCGTTACCGGTTCAGACACCATCGACGAAGACTCCTGGACTGACGTCGACTTCATTCGACGTTTCGGTTCGTTTGGTGGAGCTTATGTGGTGACGAAAACGTTGACGGAGAGAATTGCAATGGAGTTTGCAGAGAAACATGGACTGGATCTTGTGGTTGTGGCTCCTTCCTGGATTCATGGGCCCTTCATCTGCCCTCGATTTCCTGATTCCGTCTACATTTGCATGGCCTTGATTCTTGGTATGTGACTATGTTCTCCTTTGTTTATTGGATATACAAATGAATAGCACATGCTCTTTAATTATAAAAGAAATAATTATATTAGTAACCCTTAATCTATAATCTATTTATATAAATTATTCATGTATTTTTATATAATTATAGAAATTACTCCTTACAGTAAAAAAAAAAGAGATAATTTGTATAATATTATTGACGTTTTCGGGGGCTATGTGTATAATTTTTAAAAAATTATAGGCGATTTGTGCAAATGATGTTAAACATTCAGATGGGTGTATGTGTAATTTACCAAAATACTTCAAATACTTCAGAGGGGGTCTAAGTGTAATTAACTCTTTATATACTTAAAAAATATTATATATATCAAATAAAATACAAGATAATTATTAGGAATATTAACCGTTTGGTTGTGTTTTCATTTTCATTTTTAGTTTCCAACAATTGAAAATGTGTAGAAATGCTTTATTGGTTTTTGTGCGAAAATTGAGAATATGTTTGGATTAGTTGTTTTCAAATATAGGTATATAGGTGTGAGAATGCTAAATATAGGTATATGTATTTTTGATGTGACAGATGACCAAATTGATTGAACATGTAAAATTATAAAATAATCAAAGTGAGTCTTGCCATTTGAAATAATTTTAATTGATTTGAAACAAGAAAAGACATGTTGACAAGATAAGACAAGTATGACAAACCTATGTGACCTATAATTTCAAAAAATTGAGAATTAAAATAGGAATGCATTACCAATGAAAGTGGTTTGACCAAACAAAATCCCAACTACTCAAATAGTAAAAAGTGGAAAAAATCTTATTGAAAACACAACCAAACGGGCACTTATATTTACACCCTCTTACCTATGATCTATTTACGAAGCCAATCACATAGTTTGCATAATTGAAGAAACCACAAAAAATCAGGGGAGGTTTGTATTTTTAAAAGTCAGGGTGGCTTGTGTAAATAATATTGACGTATCTCGTTGATGTGTGTATAATTTTTTAAAAAACATGAATGATTTGTGTAAATAGACTAGAGATCAGGGGTGCAGATATAATTATCCCTAAATTATTTACCACATTGGTTTCTTTATCTAATACTATGTATCGTTGCAGGTGATGAGAAGTTCTACCAGAGTATGACTAAGACAAGTTTAGTGCATGTGGACGATGTGGTTAGAGCTCATATTCATCTTTTCGAGTATCCAGAAGCAAAAGGGAGATACATTTGCTCTGCTATTGACCTTACAATAGCAAACTTGCATGAATTTTTATCTGCTAGATACCCTCAATACAACATACCAACGGCTGAGTAAGTGTTTTCAACTCTTTAATTTCACGTATTTGCCCTTTTATATTGGGTTTAATTATATTTAGACCCCATCTGAAAAGGTAAAATTACACTATCCTCTAAAAAAAATTTAAAATTACGATTACATCCCTTTGGAAATTTTTTATTTAAACCTGACACCCTTTTGTTAGGGTTTGGACAAAAATTTTCTAACTCTAATAAAATAAATACATAAATTTTTAATTTTGCCTATCATTTAATATTTTCATGTATATTTTTGTACGTATAAAGGGTTGAATATAATATATATATATATATATATATAGATATGGAGTAACATTAATTTCATTATACAAAATTAGTACATAGGAATATGAAATTAGGGGTACATTTGAAACTTCATGTAATGTTTTTTGCTAACATCAGTAATTTTTGCTCAAACGCTAACGAACTAAGATTAGGTGTAAACAATGAATTTTTAGAAGGGGTGTACGTGTAACTTTAAAACTTTTCTGGGAAAAAGTATAATTTTAAATTTTTAGGAGTCTAAGTGTAATTAACCCTTTATTTTTGTTTAAAAGGATGTTTCTTTCAACTTACCTAAAAAGACACCGTAAGAAATATGGGTTTTTGTTAATACTAATTATCCTCCATATATAGTTAATCATCATTGCTTCTGTAAACGAGGCCAGAATATTATATCTAGCTAAAACTAATGATAATATTTTAGTCATAGATAAAATAATAATAAATATTAATTAATCGTGGTTAAAATTAAATTTTTCGAATCAATTATGTTTGACTATGATAAATAATATCAATTTATCATAATAATTTATAATGCACAATATATTATATATATATATATATATATTGTAGTAAGTTCGAATAAGCTACACATTTTATAAGATACCTTTTGAGCTTATAAGACATTTGATCTTAAGCTTTTAAAGTATTTTGGTAAATTAAAAGGGAAAAGTATTATTTTAGTCCGCTAAGTATGCCTAATTTTAATTTTAGTTTGATAACTATATCCATTTTTGTTTAGGTCCAGTAACTTACGAAATAGCTTACTTTTAGTCCTTTGGCAGATTTTCGGACAATTTTACCCCTATTCAACTTTTGAAAGACAGTTTTAGTCCATATGCACTAATAAGGGTGAAATTATCCGAAAATCTGCCAGAGGACTAAAAGTAAGCAATTTCATAAGTTACTGGACCTAAACAAAAATGGACAAGTTATCGGACTAAAATTAAAGTTAGGCATACTTAGCTGACTAAAATAATACTTTTTCCAATTTAAAATCCTTAATTTCAAATTTATCGATCCAAATATAACTTCAAATGATTATAGGATGTTTTGAAACAACTTATATGCTCAATCAAACGGGAAATTTTAACCTGTATTGAATCTTTTTCGGACTTGAACTAATTATAGTACAAGTGCAATGCATTTGCGTATAATTGGTGCAATGCATTTGCGTATAATTGGTGTATAGTTTAAAAAAGAATAAGCAACCCCTTGTGATATAACAAATGAGCAAATTACCCCCTTATGAATAATAAATAGCAATATACCTCCCTGTATTTTTTAAAATACAATAATTTACCTCCCTATGATTTTTAAAATAAAACAATTTATCTCCTTGTATAATGAGGTAAATTGCTTTATTTTAAAAAGTACAGGAGGGTAAATTGCTATATTTTTTTTATAAGGGGGTAATATGCTCATTTTCAATATCACAGGGGGATAAATTGTTAATTATCCATTTAAAAAATTCTTAATTACATAACAAGTATATCATACTTACTCTCTAACCGAAAAATCTGATCCAAGCAACCTATTGTTCTATGCAGTTTGTTGAAGGGTTTAGCACCTATTCCATTTCCTAGGCTCTCAAGCAAAAAGCTCCTGGAAGCTGGATTCAATTATGAATACGGGCTCGAGGAGATGTACGACGGAGCTATAGAATCTTGCAAGGAGAAGGGTCTTCTCTAGTTTGATGTTT
This sequence comes from Sesamum indicum, assembly GCF_000512975.1. Classification (NCBI taxonomy): domain Eukaryota; kingdom Viridiplantae; phylum Streptophyta; class Magnoliopsida; order Lamiales; family Pedaliaceae; genus Sesamum; species Sesamum indicum. The sequence continues at coordinate 2,147,556 of NC_026155.1, forward strand.
TTTATTTGAACAAAATTTAATGTTGTCTACATTTTAAAGACTATGAGCTAAAAATCATGGTAAATTGATATTATTAATTATAATTAAATAAAATTGATGTAAAAACTTAGTTTGTTTATTATAGCAAATATTTTTGTCATGGTTCTTAGCATGGTAAATATTTTAGCCATACTTACAAATATTGCAGTCAACAAACGTTGTGTGATCTTGGTCAATGATTATTTACTGCGACTATTTAGTTTTATTGATGATAATTAGCTATGATTGAATGTTTTGTTTCTCGTAATATTTGTTTTTGTTTCTGTATTGCTTGTTATTTCTTGATTTTTGGGTTTGGGTTTGGGTTGGGGGGGTTTATATACGCTCGATTTTTTTTTTTAGTTTCATATATCTTAAAAGTTTAATCTGTTAAAAATGAGAACTATTAATATTTTAATAATTTGGGATAATTACATTTATATTCCTTCACCTATGGTCTATTTATACAAATCATTCCTATCTTTTGCATAATTATAGAAACTACCACTGACAGCCAAAAAATAGGGGAGTGGTGTAATGACACTACAAAAAAAGGCGAGATTTGGAACGGGGTAGAAAACCGTTCCATATTGGAACGGGCTTTGAAACACAAGTGGAATAGATATTGATAAATAACGTCATGATTCATATTTTCTTTGGGTTATAGTTTTGGAACGGACAAATTGTTCCAACATGTATTCCAAACTAACAGCTACAAAATTCGTTCTAAAGACCATTTCAAAATAGTAATGGTTAATGTTTGAAACTCTGTTCGGAATACATTATTAGAATTAGAAATTGTCTTGCAATGACCGTTCCTATATGTGTGATAATGAGTGTCCAAAAGATGAAAATTAGAAAATTTATTTTAAAATAAGGTACAATTTGGAACAATTTTTGACAAAAACCATTCCAAGTTATGAATTTTATTTAAGAAGTAATGTGTTTCAAAAATCATTCCAAAATCCGCTACAAATTGGAATGATTTTTGGAGCAGATTTTATGTACAATTTGCATAATAATATTTTCGCACAAATAAAATTATTTTTTCAAACAAAATACATAATACTTATCCTTTTAGGAATGATCCAAAACCAACAAACCGTTCCAAACACTGTCCCAACTTTGAACGGACTTTAAAAAAAATAATTACTAAATACATTACAATATCCTAAATGAAAAAGAGGAAAAATCAAAATTTAGGAACGGTCAATTTTATTCTAACTGTTCCAAAATCAGTTCCAAAAAATTTAATTTCGCATGAAATGAAAAATGGAGGGAAAATCAAACTTAGGAACGATTTTTAAATATTTGACCGTTCCTAAGATGAATTTAAAGAAAATCGTGCCTAAATGTATAAAATAGTCGTTCCTAAAATGATTAACAAAAAATCGTTCCTAAATGAGTTCCAAAATCATTCCTAAATATGTCCACAAATCCTTCATTCACTTTTCGATTACGATATCTCAACATCTGGGAGCCTTATTAATTCCAAATTTAAACGCATAACAATACTTTCCATATGTGAACATAACTAGCGGTTTGATCTAAAATCAAATGGTCAGATGGACAATTGCATCGTTTTTAACCTCATTTATTGTGTATCAGATATGATATGTCAGTATCCGTATGACAAAATGTCCAAACTTCATCAAATGTAGTATTTTTTCGATTTAATAATATCCAACGGTCTGATTAAAATTTTAAAAGTCTGATTAGGCGATCTAATACAACAGTATAAGATGCTATTCACATCTATGTAAAACTAACGATCTTATATATGCAAATATACTTGATCTTCTGAACATGTATCAATTTAATTCAAAGTACTATATGTTTTTAATGACCTTAATTAATTTATAGTCCATTTTTTCTAATCATTAATATGTCTGGGATAACTTTTTCTATATTTTTTATTTTTTTGATTTTTTTGGAAAAATAATTTTGGCACACAATTAGGAGTGATTTTTTTAAAACTAGGAACGGTTTTGTTAAAAATGCTCCAAGACGACGTCCTTTTTGGATTAAACGACATCGTTTTTGTTTTTAGAGACGGTTGAAAAATAGGACCGGTTATTGTAACAGATGCTCGTCAACTGAAACGATGTCGTCTTGGTTATTTGGAATGATTTTTGGAGGTTTTTCAAAAAAGTATCCATTCCAAAACCCGTTCTAAAAATCAATATATATACAACACTTAGCAATTTTTTTCTTTTTCCTCTCCCTTTCTCTCCCTCATCTCCCTCACTCTCGTCCTCTGTCTCTTTCCCCGACCTCTCGCCTCCCCACACGGTCAACCACCGTCACCCCTTCTTCGACACTAATAGAAGTAAGTTACCTATTTTTTTTCTTTTTTCTCTCTATTTTTGTGATCCCCTCCATTTTTTCTTTGTTTTCCTCTTCCATTTTTCTTCATTTTTCCCCCCAACTTTAATATTTTCGTACATATTTGACAAAAATATTCTTAGAATATATTTCTGAAAATTTTTCTAAAACTTTTCTGTAATTTTTAGAAATTTTTTCATATTATTTGTAAATTTACCAATTTTTTATCTTCTAAAATTTTTAATACATTTATGTAATTTTTAAAAAAATTTAAAGTTTTTCTTAATTTTATGAGATTTTCAAAGATTTTCTGTAATTTTATGAGATTTTAGCAAGGGTTTCTCTGACTTGCTTTTGCTTGGAATACCCGTACCCCTTTTTCCTCTTCTCCCAATCGGGTACCTGGTCGAGTTATTCGGGTGGCAATTTAATATCCAAACCCGAACCCGGTTGGGAATGAAATCATAAAAAAATTCGACAAACTTGATCCGATTTGCCTTTACCCGATCGGATCAGGTCGAGACCCAAAAAACCCGACCCGTTCACCCAACCCTATTTGGAACACATTATTATAATTAGGAATGATTTGTAGTGACCATTCCTATATGTGTGATAATGGATGTCCAAAAGATGATAGTTAAAAAATGTATTCCAAAATGAGGTTCAGAAGATGACAATTTGGAACGGTTTTGGTATACCCTTAATCAATTATGCGAAAAAACTGTTCCAAATTATTAGTTTTATTTAAGAAGTAATGTGTTTCAAATATCGTTCCAAAACCCGGTACAAATTAGAACGGTTTCTTTGTATTATTTGTTTAGTATTACTGAGACCGTTCCAAATGAAACACAACGGCTATATTTCGACGGACCGTAGTTGCGTTTCAAGAGGATGAGACAATACTTACTCCACAAGTTGTGTCGGACAACCATAATTCTGACCTGCATGACCCAAATAGTATACAATTAGTCATTGAGCTTTTTGTTGCTAATTAACAAGGAGTAGGTACACCTCGATTGAGGAATTGTGAATCTAATGATGAGTCTGACGAAGATAGCTTTGACAAGGATTACGAGATTGATGAAGACAATAATTATGATTGACAGTTAGCATTTCTGTAACAAGTGTTTGTGTATTTTACTGATAGAATATAATATAAATTAAAAAATTACCAATATTGGTAGAAAATTACAGATAATAATTTATATACAATTTGCAAAATAATTGTCCATGTCGATAATTTTTTTTAAAAAACAAAACACAATAATTTTTTATTTAGGAATGATAAAAAAATTCAGAACCTGTTCCAAAGTCCGTTCCAACTTTGAACGGACATTAATAAAAAAAGCCGTTCCTAAATATATTACAATATCCTAAATAAAAGAGGGAAAATCAAAATATAAGAGCAGTCAATTTATTTTAACAATTCCAAAATAAGTTCCAAAAAATTTAATTTCACGCCAAAGGAAAACTGGAGGGAAAATCAAACTTAGGAACTATTTTTTAATATTTGACCGTTCCAAAAAATGAATTTAAATAAAACCGTTACTAAATGTATAAAATATCTATTCCTAATGATTAAGAAAATATAGTTCATAAATGAGTTCCAAATACCGTCCCTAAATATGTCCACAAATTCCTCATTCACTTCTCGATTATTATATCTTAACATCTGGGACCCTAATTAATTCCAAACTTAAACACATAATAATACATTCCATATATGAACATATCTAGAGGTCTGATCTAAAATTAAATGGTCTGATGGACAGTTGCATCGTTTTTAACCTTGTTGCTTGTGTATCAGATATGATATCTTAGTATCCGTATAACAAAAATGTCCAAAACTTTATATAATGTAGTATTTTGTCAATTTAATAATATCCAACAGTCTGATTAAGCGATCCAACATAACAGTATAAGATGCTACTTACATCTATGTAAAACTAACAATCTAGATATACAAATATGATTGATCTTGTGAACATGCATCAATTTAATTCAAAGCATTATATGTTTTCACTGGTCTTAATTAATTTATGGTCTACTTTTTTTTCTAATCATTAACATGTATGAGACGATTTTTTCTATATTTTTTTATTTTTTTGAGTTTTTTGGAAAATAATTTTGGCAAACAATTAAGAACGACTCTTAAAAAATAGGAATGATTTCGTTAGAAATATAACAAAACGACGTTGTTTTTGCATCAAACGACATCGTTTTGATTTTTTTAGGAATGGTTTTTTGGATGGTTAGAAAATAGGAATGATTTTTTAGAGAATGCTCGTCAACAAAAACGATGTCATTTTGGTTATTTAGAACAGTTTTTGGGTTGCACTACAAGAAAACAGACTTTCAGAGACGGATTTTTTTGTCTCTGAAGCCTATATTTCCGTCGCTAATAGTATTAGCGACCGATAAATTCCATCAGAAAATCTATTGCTGAAAGCCCAATGGCTAATTCCGTCGTTGAATCTGTCACTGTATTTTTTACGGAATATTATCCGCCTTAAAATCTGTTTCATTTAACAAACAAACTTAGACAAACCGTCTTTAAATCCGTAGTTGATCTGTCTCAAAGTTCGTCGCAAAAGATTATCTTATCTTGTCTCTGATTATGTCACTGAATCCGTCTTTAATTTTATTTCGGTGGCTGATTCTGTCGCTGAATCCATCTTTAATTTTATAGCTGAAGACAAAGCTCCATTTTAATTCAATCCCTAATTCTTTTAAGTAAAGCTGAAATAAAATGAGACTAAATACGTGGACAAAATGAAATATCACAATTATAACAAATGAAAAAAGCATCAACTAAAGCCATACAAAAATTAAGAAACCAATTGATATACTTAAAGTGGAAGTATGAGAAATACTATTGTTGTCTACCAAGAAGACTTGCAAAAATTCTTCATGTTCACAATTATACACCAAATACAATCATAAAAATATTTGAAACATCGCATCATTCAAGAGCTTGTACTCTTTATTTAAATACAAGGATAATCACTATTTAAGCTCCAATACTCTTTAATTTGTACCAAAATCAGAAATTACCTAACGCTTTGCACCAAAATCTTGTTGCTCACTGGGTCCAGATCCACCTGCAAACCGGCGATTGCTATATCCCACCTCTTGAATTAATTTGCGTACCATTTCTTCAAGCTCCACTGCCCTTCTTTGTGCATCTTCTGCCCTCCTCCACATCTTCTTTCCTCTTCCGCGACTCCTCAAGAGCCTGCTTCAGCATCTTTTTACTCTCTGCTTCTTGTCTTAAAAGTTCTTCTTGCATCTTCATAGTTAACTCATTATATTTTTCATCCATTACTTTCATTAACTCAGTATATCTTTTTTCAGATTCCCTAGGTGTTGAAGTAACAAAATTCTACTAAATCTGTCAGAGGATTGACTACGCCCAAATCCATATATCTGGCCTTTAGATGGCCTTCCGATTACTTCACACCATGACTGCATGTCAAATGAATGCTCAGTGGATTCGTTACTACCACCTATTTTTGCGATATAATCTTCCTACATATTGTGACATACAAAGAATATCATGTAGTGAGAATCTAACTTATTATATTTGTGAAACAATAATGAAAAGAAAAAGACTATAAAAGGTACTTACATTAACTTTTTTTGATTTATTATCTACAAAGTCTCTAATTCCTTGATTTCTTCTGTGCGTTCTATGAAACAACTCCAATTCACTTACTCCACGGCCAAGCTCTTTTTCCTAAAATCATATAAATAACATTATCAATAAATGGATTTGACTATATTAATAAACTTCAAATTCTTTAAAAGAAAGAATTTGATGAAGTAAGTTCAGAACATTCAGAAACAGGACAAGAATTCAAGTGAAACTACAATATGCCAAGGCATAAGAAATTTACACATGCACAGACTGACTGAAGGACTTAACACATAAGTTGTAACTTGCAACTCCGCTGGATTAGGTGCACTTGCACCCTAATTTCAATTTCAAGAATACATTGTTTAAGCTCATAGATCACTCCACGAGGTGAAATATTGTTTACAATTTATTCATTCTTTAAACTAATGAACCTATTATGAAAATCCCATAGCAACACATAATGTTAGTGAAATTTCATTGACATTTTAAGTGTTCAGGTTATTAGATGAGTAGTAACGTGCATGCTCGTAAAACCTTGTACTCGCACACGTTGAAATTGAGACCGAAGTGTAATGGGTAAAAGAGATGTTGCATATAAAATATTTCATGCATGAGAGGAGACACAAACTTTTTCATCCTATTTTATTTAATTGATCTTGAGGAAATATTTTGGCAGCTAGCTTCGATGACCTAGAAAAATGGAAAGATCATAACTTGATGCTAGCAGCCTGATCTCTCACTTAGGAGTCAATTAGGAGTCTAGATTAGAATTTTGAATCGTGAAAGCAAATAGAGAGTCAATTAGGAGTCTAGAGAAGCAGCACATAAGAGGAAGTGATACAACACTAATCAGTGTTCTCTCAATAAGCACTGTAGCGTGCAGGTTGTTGGTTTGGGTGAGTGCAGAGATGTTGACCACGGAAGCAGATGTTACGCAATGACGTCATGCAAGAACAGAAAGTATTTTTAGTATCTTTAATTGTGTTGCTTTAATTATATAAATGTTGAGCAGCCTACAGCATTAACTAGTTCTCAAGACAACTTGCAAAAGGGAGTATGCTACTGCTTGTGCTGTAAGCAATTGTGGATTGAGTTAAGGATGTAGAACCATAAAGATTGGAGGAGAGGAGTAATGACAACTTTTACACAACTCAGGTCCAAAAGTACTCGATCTTTGTCACAACACAACATTTTCCAGCGATTCTTCAATGTACACTCAGAGACAAACTCAGAAACTTCTCTCCACAGCAAAAGAAAATGTACAAAAAGGAGATTGAATTGGTTTAAGCATTTAATAACAGAAAAGCAACTCCATCGTTAATAAATCATGAGCCAAAAAGATTAAGGCAGGCAAGTATTCAGTACTTGAAGAAAACATACAACAATCTCTTTCAAGTAATTTATCAAATAAGTAGCAAGCACTCAAATGTTTTCTCTAATTTCAAGTTGCCACTCAATCATCAACTTATATGATTACATACAGAAATCATCAATATTAAGCTAATCAAAGAAGGTAAAAAATAGGGGAAAAATGAAACATAAAGAGGAGATTGAAAGCGATAACTAAGTAAAAGAAAAACTATCCTTTTTGTTCAAATGGCTCTTTCCTCCACCGGCCACCCACGAATAGCTGCGCAATACATTGGCGAGTTGTTGACGGCGGCACAACGAGAAAGAAGAAGAGCTTCAGCTTCGTACGTGACTGCAATTTGGGGAAAACTTGCAATTGGGGATTTTGAGGTTTAATTTTATTTTTACTAACAATAATAATTTTTAAAAAGTAATATCTATAAAAAAAAAGAAAAAAGAAAACAAAATTTATCTTTAATTTTTATTTATAAAAATATGAAATAAAGATGGAAATAATGACATAATCAAAGACGGAAATAAAAAAAATATTTTTTTGAATCCATCTTTAATTCCGTCTTAGATTTTGAGAATCTAAGACGGAAATATTCCGTCTTAAATTTTTTGTTTCATTATTAAGTCAAAGACAGAATCAAAGATGGAATACTTTTTATATTTTTAATTTTTTTCCAAAAATTCATACTCGTAAAAAATTCAGTCAATATAAAGATTTATTTTATAATTTTAAGACGGAAACGTTTTCCGTCATTAAATCCGTTCTTGAAAGGTTAAATTTTTTTACGGATATATTTCCGTCTCTGATAGCCTGCTCTCTTGTAGTGTTGGTTTTTTAAAAAATGCTCGTTTCAAAGCCGGTTCCAAAAATTAATATATATAAAAAATTTAGCAGATTTTTTTCTTTCCTTCTCCCTTTCTCTCCCCCACTGTCCATCACTCTCTCAGCCCGACTCCTCGCCGCCGTAAAACCGCCTTCACCCTTAGTAGAGGTAAGGCACCGTTTATTTCATTTTGCTACCTATTTTTGTGATCCCCGCCCACCCCATTTTCTTCTTTTTTGCTTCCCCATTTTTTTTCTCTTTCTTTTTTCCCCCCCCCCCCCCCCCCCCAATTTTCTGAAAATATTTGAACGGACGTTTGACAAAAAAAAATTAAAATTATTTTCAGAATATATTTCTCAAAAAATTTCAAAAAATATAACAGAATTCTTTTCTAAAAATTTTAGGTAATTTATATAAATTTTTTAATATTTTTGTAAATTTATCAAACTTTTATCTTCTGAAATTTGTAATACATTTCTGTAATTTAAAAAAAATCAAAAAATTTAGGCAATTTTTTTTTTCTGTAATTTTTTAAATTTTTAATACATTTCTGAAATTTTTAAAAAATTTCATAAGTTTGGTAATTTTAATAATTTTCTGTAATTTTTAAAACTTTTTTGTAACTTTTTGGTAATTTTAAAATTTTCTGTAAAGTTTTGGTGATTATTAAAAAATTTCTGTAAAAAAATTTATTTTACGCCATTTCTGTAGTTATAGAAATATATAGTTGTATAAGAATTTCTGTAATTATAGAAATTTGTGTAATTTCAAGAAATTAATTGTATAGTTGTGTAATTTATGAAATTGTTGTGTAGTTTAGTAATTGTATAGTATAACTATTTTGCAATTTGTTGTATAATTCTATAATTTATGCAATTCTTGTGTGTATTTTATCATAGTGCTTAAATGTTTTGTCAAATTTATTGTATAGATGTGCAATTTATTGTATAAATAGGCTAATTGATGTAATATTATTTTTTACATGACATTAGCCTAATATTCCCAATAAAGTAATTTTTACATCATAATGTAAATAATCACAAGAACTAGACCAATATATAATCTCAATAATAACATTATTTAAATAATAGTATAAATAATAAAAAATATTAGCCCAATATTCCCAATAAAATAATTTTTATATCATATATAATCCCAATAATAACATTAATAATATAAATAATAAAAAATATTAGCTCAATATTCCCAATAAAATAATTTTTACACTATAATGTAAATAATCACAAAACCTAGATATATCGTCCCAATAATAATATTTATTTAAATGATAATGTAAATAATAAAAAATATTAGACCAATATTCCCAATAATTACATTTTTACATAATAATGTAATCCCAATAATAATTTTGTTTACAAAATAATGTCAACAATAGCAATATTAAGGTTATATTTCAAATTAAAATACAATTACGTAATCATTAGAAATAGAAAACAAATTGAGAACAATATTTCTATTAATTAATAATTATTTAAAAATATATAGTTCCTTTGTAACTACATACAAACAGATCACATATGCCTTTAAGCTTGTTTAGGTCATCAAGTGAATTTTGTCAATTAAACTAGTTAGTTTATCCATCTTCATCTGTCAACAAATGATAAATTTATAACAAAAGGTTCACATGATAGACTAAACAAGTTTAAAGTAATGTTTGGCAATGTATATGTACACAAGAGAATTATAAATTTTACCATAATTAATGAGTACAGTAATCATAGCTTCATGATAATATTTTCGATGTGTAAGAATTAATATATTCTTTTTATATTATCGCATATTTAGACTAATACTTCTAAATAATTTGTTTAGATCATGTCTAGTGCTACGCCTCCTATACCACGGGGTCGTGGCCTGCCACTTCTAGCTGTGCCATCGGATGCTTCCCAGGTTGGGGATGCAGTCCTTCGACCACCTCCACCACCTGACACGACCGCACCGTCCCTACCCCGCAGACTCCAGATGATGTTGGACCATCTGGAGCTACATCGGCAGTTAATGAACCGATACGAGTCTGAATAAGGGGAGGTGAATCGAGCGACGAACCCTACGGTGTCCTCGATTGTGTACTGGGGGGGGGGG